>NC_133328.1:376727669-377027669 GCF_042186555.1 Aquarana catesbeiana | reverse complement strand
CCTGCAACTTGTGGCAAAATAAAAAATATTCCATGGACTCAACATGCCTCTCAGCAAATAGCTTGGGGCGTCTATTTTCCAAATGGGGTCATTTGGGGGGGGGGGGGTTGTGCCATCTTGGCATTTTATGGCCTTCAAAACTGTGATAGGTAGTGAGGAGTGAAAAAAAAAATGTACACCCTTAGAAATCCTGAAGGCAGTGCTTGGTTTCAGGGCCCTGTACGCAGCTAGGCTCCCAAAAAGTCCCACACATGTAGTATCCCCGTACTCAGGAGAATCAGCAGAATTTATTTTGGGGTGTAATTCCACATATGCCCATGGCATGTTTGAGCAATATATCATTTAGTGACAACTTTGTGCAAAAAAAAAAACAAAGTTTGTTATTATCCCGCAACTTGTGTCAAAATATAAAATATTCCATGGACTCAACATGCCTCTCAGCAAATAGCTTGGGGTGTCTACTTTCCAAAATGGGGTAATTTGGGGGGGGGGGGTTGTGCCATCTTGGCATTTTATGACCTTCAAAACTGTGATAGGCAGTGAAGAGTGAAATCAAAAATGTACCCCCTTAGAAAGCCTGAAGGCGGTGCTTTGTTTTCGGGGTCTTGTACGCGGCTAGGCTCCCAAAAAGTCTCACACATGTGGTATCCCCGTACTCAGAAGAAGCAGCAGAATGTATTTTGGGGTGTAATTCCACATATGCCCATTGCATGTTTGAGCAATATATCATTTAGTGACAACTTTGTGCAAAAAAAAGAAAAAAAAGTTTGTAATTTTCCCACAACTTGTGTCAAAATATAAAATATTCCATGGACTCAACATGCCTCTCAGCAAATAGCTTGGGGTGTCTACTTTCCAAAATGGGGTCATTTGGGGGGGTTTGTGCCATCTTGGCATTTTATGGCCTTGTGATATGTAATGAGGAGTGAAATCAAAAATGTACGCCCTTAGGAATCCTAAAGGCGGTGCTTGGTTGACCCCGTATGCGGCTAGGCTCCCAAAAAGTCCCACACATGTGGTATCCCCGTACTCAGGAGAAGCAGCTAAATGTATTTTGGGGTGCAATTCCACATATGCCCATGGCATGTGTGAGCAATATATCATTTAGTGACAACTTTTTGTAATTTTTTTTTGTCATTATTCAATCACTTGGGACAAAAAAAATGAATATTCAATGAGCTCAACGTGCCTCTCAGCAATTTCCTTGGGGTGTCTACTTTCCAAAATTGGGTCATTTGGGGGGGGGGGTTGTACTGCCCTGCCATTTTAGCACCTCAAGAAATGACATAGGCAGTCATAAACTAAAAGCTGTGTAAATTCCAGAAAATGTACCCTAGTTTGTAGACGCTATAACTTTTGCGCAAACCAATAAATATACGCTTATTGACATTTTTTTTACCAAAGACATGTGGCCGAATACATTTTGGCCTAAATGTATGACTAAAATTTAGTTTATTGGATTTTTTTTATAACAAAAAGTAGAAAATATCATTTTTTTTCAAAATTTTCGGTCTTTTTCCGGTTATAGCGCAAAAAATAAAAATAGCAGAGGTGATCAAATACCATCAAAAGAAAGCTCTATTTGTGGGAAGAAAAGGACATAAATTTCGTTTGAGTACAGCATTGCATGACTGCGCAATTAGCAGTTAAAGTGACGCAGTGCCAAATTGTAAAAAGTGCTCTGGTCAGGAAGGGGGTAAATCCTTCTGGGGCTGAAGTGGTTAATGGTTAAAAAAATATCGTTTAAAAAATCATCAGAAGAAGGGGAAGAAGGAATTAATTAGGGATATTTAGGGTACACTTATGCCCTGTACACACGATCGGACTTTCCGCTAACAAAACCGTGGATTTTTGTTCGAAGGATGTTGGTTCAAACTTGTCTTGCATAAACACGGTCACACAAATGTTGGCCAACAATTACAAACGTGGGAACGTGGTGACGTACAAGACGCACAACGAGCCGAGTGTACTTTTGTGTGATGGACTTGTGTACACATGATCGGAAATTCCGAGAACAAAGTTTTGTTGGCGGAAAATTTGAGAACCTGCTATCAAGCGTTTGTTGGCGGAAAGTCCGACAGCAAATGTTCGATGGAGCATACACACGGTCAGACTTTCTGACAACAAGTACAATAAGGGGGAGTTGGGACTTTAAATGAAGCACCCAAAGGTGCCTCCATCCCGGTAATGAATGCAAGGGGGAGTTGGGACTTTATATGAAGCAACTGAATAGTGGAGGTGGGTTAATATAAAGTATTTTTAATAACATTGATCTCAAGACATTAAACCATTGTTCATTTTATATATATACACATGGAGCGTGCACAGAGGCTGAGCATGATAAGTAAGAAAAGTACATGCATAACAATACATAATCGAAATAGTAGATGTATAAATAAATAAAAAAGGGGGACATGCACGTGCCACAGGCACCATGTCTGATGCTGGCACATACACCCACATGGTATCTGCACATCTGTCAAGTGATATAAAAACATCATAGAGTGTACTGGTAATGGATAAATGAATATCAGTCCTATGGGGTGTAACTGTGGCATCAAGTAAAGCTCTATGCTTTTTATGGATATTCCCACTCATCAGGAGCGGATGCGGCAAACATTCCTATGGAATATATATAGAAAGATGTGAAAAACTGTACTCTGGAGAAACGATTCTCAAAAATGTTTTTTATAAGTGTGGATGGTTAACCAACAACACTCACCAACCCGGAGAGCAGCGTGGGATAGCCAGAACAGGGCTGGCCGAGAACACAACCCCACCACGAGAGCTGAGGCAGCATAATACAGGGATGCAACATCAGATGGTGTAAGAGTGTGCAAGAAATAAATGAAAACTCCATGTGGCAAAAGATAGGAGTATACTTTGTGAAGCAGGAATATCTAGGAACAAAGTATTGAATATGTGTATAGTTATGACAATAACATGTTCTGAGTAGTAGTAGTAATTTTTTATAAGTGAACCCAGTGTAGCTCCACAAGGGGTGATGACGAAGTAAGAATTCAACTGCTTCATATAAAGTCCCAACTCCCCTTTTCTTGCATTGCATTGCTTTCCGACAACAAGCTCACATCCAACAATTCCCATCGGAAAATTCGACCGTGTGTACACGGCATAAGGGATAATAAAGGGAATAGGAATACATTTTAATAAAAAACAAAAAAACAAAACAAATTAAGCTTATCCATTTGATCTGCAGATGACTGAAACAGAATAGATGCAAAAGTAACAATGATTTTTTCTATGGTGTTTGAACAGTGTTTAACCACTTGCCGACCGCCTTCCACAGATATACTGCGGCCAGGTGGCTCGGCTGCGCAAACTGGTGGTATGTCGGTCTGTGCATGAGACAGTGTGGCCGTGAGCCGCCTGCTGCATGCCAGGGGAGCACGCGCTCAGGTCCGGCGGACTCGATGCCCACCAACCACCTACAATCGTGGTACAGAGTACATGTAAACAAGGCGGATCATTGTTCTGACAGGGGACAACATGGAGATCTGCTGTAACTAGTGATCAGGAACAGCGATCTCTGTGTTATCCCAGTGAGCCCATCCCCCACACAGTTAGAACACACCCAGGGAACACAGTTAACCCCTTGATCGCCCCTAGTGTTAACCCCTTGCCTGCCAGTGTTATTTATACATTGATCAGTGCATTTTTTTAGCACTGATCACTGTACTGGTGTCACTGGTCCCCAAAAAATGTCATTTAGGGTCAGATCTGTCTGCTGTAATGTCGCAGTCCTGCTAAAAATCGCAGATCGCCGCCATTACCAGTAAAAACAAAAATAAACAAAAAATCTATAAAAGTCTATAAAGCTATCCCCTATCTTGTAGACCCTATAACTTTTGCGCAAACCTATTAATATACGCTTATTGTGAATTTTTTTACCAAAAATATGTAGCAAAATACATATTGGCCTAAACTGATGAGGAAATTATATTTTTTTACGCTTTTTTTTTTTTGGATGTGTATTATAGCAGAAAGTAAAAAATGTTGTTTTTTTCAAAATTGTCGCTCTTTTTTTGTTTATAGTGCAAAAAATAAAAAACGCAGAGGTGATCAAATACCACCAAAAGAAAGCTCTATTTGTGGGAAAGTGTTGTACGACCACTCAATTGTCAGTTAAAGCAATGCAGTGCCCTATCGCAAAAATGGCCTGGTCATTAAGGGGGTAAATCCTTCTGGGGCTGAAGTGGTAAAAATAAAGCCAAATTGTCTGTTTTTTTTACTGCAGCAGCTATTACAATTTCTGCATTTACACAGCAACTGCCACTCATCATTTCAGTAAGTTGGAAGGGGGGAGGTGGAGAGTGGCAGAGGGGCAGATAGGGCAATCTGTGTCCAGTGTCCATCTGGTTTAAATAAATAGTAATGCCCTTTTCCTTGGTTGCATTCTGTTGTAAGTTTTTTTTTTTTCCAAATAACAGTTTTATTCGTTTTCTCAGAAGAAGAAGACAGAACACAGTAAGTTCCAGACATTACTAGAACAGGAATGTAGCCAGTATAGACATTGTAGCAGTAATTGGTGCAGGATCATTGCTAAATCACACTATGAACTGTTAGATAATAATTGAAATGTGAGAGCCTAAGGAGTGTGAGAGAAAACATAAAAGAAAAGATAGAAAAGAGAGAAGGGATAAAGAGAGTTGAAGAAGTAAGATAAGAAAGAGAAGGTGGGAAAGTAAGGCAATAGCTCAACCATCGGCTCAGGGCGGGTCCTCCTTCCACTCCTCCCAGACCTTATTGTGCATTTACAACCTATCCTGTAATCCAGCTTTCATTTTTTCCATTAGCTCCACATCTTTTATCCTGGCATACAGATCTTCTTGGGAGGGTGGGGAGCGCCACTTCCAGCTGAGGGCAACCAGGCATCGTGCAGCTGTCAGGACACGTCTAAATAGCTTCTTGGATGGTTTGGCAATTTGTAATGGTGATACGCCTAGTAGCAAAAATGTTGGTGTCATGGGGACCTGTACCCCAAACAACAAGTGCTGTGTCCCGTCCTGAAGGGCACTATCATGGGGCAACTCCAGTAAATGTGGTAGAGGGTACCTTTGTCCCCCTGGCAGCGCCAGCCCCGATCAGAGCTAGAGGGGTATATAGCGTGGAGTATGTCCGGTGTCAGGACCAAAAGTAAAGAATTTTAAAAGCATTCTTTTTGTAAAGTGTTCAGAAGGAGCTTTTAGCCGCTTGGGACCAGATTGTCTGCCACGTCATCTCAGGGATTTCTTCTCCCAATAGCTTTTCCCAGCAGAGCATGTAGGCATGTTTACCCTGATTTGGTATAGAGTAGGAGTTAAGTAGCCGATATATGTTGGAGATCAGACCCCGACGTGCGAATCCTTCTAATATTAAGCTCTCGAAGGGGGATGGCACTGAAAATTGGTGATTTGGGGCAAAGGATTGAGCATAGTGGCGTATTTGCAGATATCCATAAAACACCTGGTGAGGTAAGTCATATTTTTCCTGGAGTTCAGTGAACGTTAGCAATTTACGTGATCTAGGGTCTACCAAGTGGCCAAAGTGGAATAAGTTCCGCGTTGCCCAGGGTGAAGACATCTGGTGAGTGACACCAGCAGGCATCTTGGGGTTGCAGAGGAAAGAGGTTAACAGTGACTTTTCTGAGCTGAGCTCATATGCACGGGACATTTTGCACCAGAGCGATCTGAGTTGAGACATCATTGAGGGAACCAGGAGGTCAAGGCGCGCAGTTGAGTCGCTTGATAATATTTTATCAGGTAAGGAAACGCTAGCCCCCCCATCGGAGCGGGACGCCATCAAGACCGAGCGGGGTATCCTGTGCCTCCTGTAGTTCCAGACAGTGGCGGAATTACCAGGGTCGCAACAGTCGCACTTGCAACGGGGCCCGGCATTCCGCCACTGTGGGGGGGGGGCAGAGGGGTTGCTATTCACACACGGCTCTGAGCGGGGATCGTGTCTGTCATGGAACAGTAGCACAACAGAGACACCGGCTAACAAGCTCCATTTCCCGCAGACCACACAGGAGAGGGGAGGGGGAGAAGGGAGAGCAGTGAGATCAGCTGTGTGTCCTCTCTCATCCCCTGCGAGAGAGGACGGACGGGCAAATAGAACGTTAATGCCAGTGTCTCTGTTGTGCTACTGTTCCATGACAGACATGATCTCCGCTCAGAGCCGTGCTGTCCTGAGAAGGCAGACGGCACTGATGGACATTAATAGCATTCACTGATTAGCACTGATAGAAGGCACCGATGGTCACTGATAACGGGCACCAATGGTCACTGCTAGAAGACACTGATGGTCACTGATAGAAGGCACTGATAGAAGGCACTAATGGGCACTGATATGAAGCACTAATGGTCAATAATAGAAGGCACTGATGGGCACTGATAGAAGGCACTGATGGGCACTGATAGAAGGCACTAATGGGCCCTGATAGGAGGCACTAATGGTCACTGATAGAAGGCACTAATGGGCACTGATAGGAGGCATTGATGGGCAGTGATAAGAGGCACTGATGAGCACTGATGGGAGACACTGATGGGCACTGATGGGCACTGATAGAAGGCACTGATGGTCACTGATAGGAGGCACTTATGGACACTGATAGGAGGCAATGATGGGCACTAATAGAAGGCACTCATGTGCACTGATAGAAGGCACTGATGGGCACTGATAGAAGGCAGTAATGGGCACTGAGAGGAGGCATTTATGGGCACTGATAGAAGGCACTAATAGGCACTGATAGGAGGCACTGATAGAAGGCACTGATGGGCACTGATAGAAGGCACTAATGGGCACTGATAGAAGGCACTGATGGACACTAATAGAAGGCACTGATGGGCACTGATAGAAGGCACTAATGGGCACTGATAGGAGGCATTTATGGGCACTGATAGGAGGCACTGATGGGCACTGATGAGCACTGATAGTCCACATTGATGAGCACTGATAGGCAGCACTGATAGGAGGCACTAATGTGTGCTGATAGGTGGCATTGATGGGCAATGATAGGTGGTACTGATGGGCACTGAGGAACACTGATAGGCAGAACTCAGGCAGTATTGATGGGCTTTGATGGGCAGAATTGAAGAGTACTGATAGGTGGCACTGATGGACGCTGTTAGGCAGCATTAATGAGCACTGATAGGTGGTGCTGATAGGCAGAATTGATGGGCACTAATAGGCGGCATTAATGACCACTGATAGGTAACACTTGTAGGTGGAAGTGATGGGCACTGATAGGCGGCATTGATGAGCACTGATAGGCAGCATTGATGGGCACTAATAGGTGGCATTGATGAGCACTGATAGATGGCACTGATGATTGGGGCACTGGTTATCAGTGTAAACAATTTACTGACATTCTTGACAGTTAATAGCAGTCCTTTCCTAACACAGACACAGCATGGGAGGAAAGGGCTGCGGATAACCGGCAAGTCTGTTTACATGTGATCAGCTGACATCACATGGTAAAGGGCCATTGGGTATGCACTGGATGCACGTCCCGGGGGGCATGCGGGAAGCACAGTTTTGGATGGATGTCCATGGACACCCTCCCAAAATTGGAAGCTCGGGGCTTGGATGGAAGGGGGGCTCATCATGGTTTCTTGCATCGGGGCCCTGAAGGTTCTAGTTACGCCTCTGGTTCCAGACAAAGCGTATCAAATCTGATCGAAGCTTTCTTAGTTGTATATAAGGGACAGGGATAGGCAGTGTCTGGATTTGATACAGAAGTTTAGGGAGAATGATCATCTTCACAGAGGCCACTCTCCCCAGAAGGGATATATGGTGGGTCTTCCATTTTTGCAGTAGATCTCTTATGGAGCGAAGCAGGGGCAGGAAGCTCACTTGGTATAAGGTGGCAAAGGTCAGGGTGATATTAATCCCTTGATATTTCAGGGCTGAGGGGAAGCACTGCTGCAGGTGGTGCACTTCGGCTGCCGGGATGTTAATTGGGAGTGCCTCCTATTTCGTTGGATTTATTTTATATCCTGAGAGGAACCTATAGGTGTCGAGTTCAGCATGCAAGTTGGTCAGGGGGATCCTAGGTTGAGTCAGGGTGAGTATGACATCATCCTCGAACAGTGATAGTTTAAACTCCTTTCCCCTCACTGGAATACCCCGAATGTCTGGGTTTCTGCGGATGGATGCCGCCAGGGGTGCAAACAATAGAGGTTAGAGTTGGCACCACTTGCGGGTCCCATTTGCAATCGGGAAAGAGGGAGACAGAGCAAAAAGAGTTTTCACTTGAGATGTAGGGTTGGTATAGAGGTGAAGAATAGCCTGCAGAAAGGATCCCTGGAATCCCATGTGGCCAAGGCGGTCAAAGGACTTTTCCGCATTCAGACCGAGGACTAAGGACTCCAGGCTATCCCTGTTTGCCACATCTATTAGGTCAATAACCCTTCTCGTGTTGTTCCCTGCCTGACGGAGAGGGACAAAGCCCACTTGGACTTTGTTTATTAAAGAGGGTAATATCACGTTCAGGCGTATTGAGAGGAGTTTGGTAAAAAATTTCAGGTCAGAGTTTAAGAGTGCTATAGGCCTATAGCTAGTGCATAAAGAGGGATCCTTGTCAGGTCTCGGTCTCAAAGTGAGGAATGATCTTTGCATGTCTGAGGGAATGGGAGTTTGCTGAAGGAAGGCATTAAAGAGTTTGCACATATGTGGCAGGAGTAGGGGAAGAAAGGATTTATAATACTCATAGGGTAGACCGTCTGGACCAGGGGATTTATTCGTGGGTAGGGTTTTGATGGTGGACATGATTTCCTCTTCCATGATGGGTGGGTTGAAGGAAAGGAAGTCCGAGGCCTGAAGCCGGGAGATTCCACTACGTTCTAGATAGTGGTTCATGCGGTCAGTTAGTTCAGGGGGAGGGGAGTCATGAGGGATCTCAGGTTTGTTGTATAGAGCAGTGTAGGACTTCTCAAAGGAGTGGACAGTGTCCTGGGGATGAGATAGTAGGCAGCCCATTCTGTTTTTAATTTGATGTGGGGTAGTCATGTGAGAGCGTTCAGCCAATTTCCAGGTTAATAGAGAGTGAGCTTTGTTACCCTTATTATAGTACAGTTGTTTTAGTCTAGTCAGGGCCTCTTCTATTTGGCCTAGTGCCGGGTCTTTAAGAGTCATAGGGAGACGGATGATTTTTTTGAGAAGGGGTAGGGATGGGTAGCATTGTAGTTGAAGTTCTAGGGTTTTAAGTTCCCTCTCAGCTTATGATTTGTTGGCTCTCATGTCTTTTTTCATAGCCGAAGCGAGAGCAGCGACCCCGGAGAACTGCCTTATGGGCTTCCCAAAGAGTGGAAGAGGATATGTCAGGGGTGTTGTTCTCGGTGAAGTAGAGTTTCAGTGTGGATTCTAATTCCGTTTTGGAGGGGAGGTGTTGTAAGAGGAAGATGTTCAGCTGCCAGTGACATGGCTTGCGATTAGGGGTACCTAAGTCCAGTGTCAGAAGGATGGGGCATGGTCTGACCAGGAGATCGGGAGAATCTGAACAGTGTGGGTGATGCACAGCATGGCATTATTAACAAAGAGGTAGTCAATATGTGAATGCATGCGGTGGGGGGGCGGAATAAAACGTATACTGACGATCCCCGGGGTGGAGAACCCGCCAGGAGTCTAATAGGGCATAGTGCCTAGTGATGTGACGAAAGAGTTTCGAGTCTCTAGAGAGGCTCGACTTTGCGAATCCCTAGGGTTCACCATGTGGCGATCAAGCACCGATGAGTGAGATAGGTTGAAGTCCCCACCTTGTATTAGGAATTAGTTGGGTGTTTGGAAGAGGTGTGCAAACACTTTAGTTAGAAAATTAATCTGGTGGACATTGGGGGCATAGAGGGTGCAAAAAAGTGACTGTCTGCACCTGCCATTGTCCGCGCAAAATAATAGTGTCCTCACAGGTCAATGAAAGACTCAGAACATGTGAACGGGGATCCACGTTTAAAAAAAAATAGCTACTCCGGCCCATTTGCGGGGGTTAAACACCTGATAGACCTGAGGGTAATATCTGGAAGCGAAGGAGTCCCCCTTATTAAAGTAGGTCTCCTGAATCAGGATGATATCTGCCCCTGACTGCCTAAACCCCCTAAGCGTCAGATGACTTTTCCTGTTGGAGTTTAGGCCATGAACATTTAATGACATAACCTTAGCCATGGTGATGGATATATGCAAACTTAAAAGCATTTATCTGGTCCAGCTGATGGGATGCCGTGGTGTGGAGGTCGGGAGTGCGCCATCTCCAGGAGAGGATCCAGATGGTTGCTAGGAGCATAGGGTGAGCCATTGGAGACGAAAAAGAGAGAAAAACAGAAACAGGGAGAGAAGAAAGAGGTAGATCAATACTACATACAGTAGGTAAAGCTAACAGTGTTGATAAGCTCTGCATAGCCTGTGATATACAGGGCTAACTAAAATCCTATATGTCCTCCCGGGCCAGGAGTAGGAAACAGGCCAGGGGAACACAGAGGACCATGGTGATAGTTATCAAAAGTCAACAATAAAATATCAAAGGAACTCTAGGGGGTAAACCAAGGGGGGTCTAGTGATCGGAAGGGTAAACACTCTCAAATCTCTGTCAAGATACGCCCATTGAACTAAAGAAGGGTAAAACAGTGGGGGGCTGTGTGTAAGGCTGTAGGGTGGGCCAGGAATGTCAGTCAGGGGGAAGTGCGGACCATAGGCAAGTGTGCCAGATGGGGGGCCCTGCTTCAGTCAGCCATTTTTCGGTTTGGCAGCTTTACGGGGAGTGTCCGGACCACAGGAGCATTTAGCTGGGTGGACTTTCTGCCACACTGTGGGCGGGGGCGGTGGGGTGGCCACCAGGTCCCATTCCTGGAGTTGGAGGACAGGAATCCCCAGAACATCGCAGAAAGCTTCCAGGTCTTCTGGATAGCATAGCACGGCAGATTGTCCTTGTCGTCTTGCTGTGAGGCTGAAAGGGAAATCCCTAGCGGTAGACAAGGTCTTCTTCCTGCAGCAACTGGAGAAGGGGTTGGAGGAGCCTGTGCTTTTGCAGGGCGTTGTCAAAGACTACTTTGCGGATAGAGCGGGCCTTACGCATGATATTTTATTTCAGGGGGTAAGAGTGAACTCTGAAAATTACATCACAAGGTTTGGAGGCAGGGCCTTTAGGGCGCAGTCCACGGTGTGCTCTATCCATTTCAATGTGTTTGTCTGGGGGTTCTCCCAGAAGGTCTTTGAATAGGGTTTGCAGGGTGACTTGCAGGTCTTCTGGGGCTTTGATTCAGGCAGGCACCTGACTTAGATATCGTTCCTGCGCCCAGGACCTCAACATGGACCTTGTCCAGGTCCTCAACATGGCGCTGCATGTCTCTGAGCATTATGCGATGGTCTGCTCCTTGTAGTTGAGTGCGATGTACTGCCAATTTAGTTTCTTGTATTTCATCCTCTGTCATCTCCACTCTGTCTGTTAAGTGTTTGAAATTCTGCACGACAAGTGGATTTGGCACCCTCAATAAGTTGTTTAAAGTCCTTTTTGGTTGGTATGGCTTGGAGATGTGATTGCCAGGAGGGGTGCACCTGGTGGTGGGTATCCACTGCTGTCTGCAGCAGTAAGAAGTGAGCAGGAGAGAGTGGCGATTGAGGTCGCAGGGTAGCGGAGGTCTGGGCCTACATTTTAGGCCTCATTTGGGGGTCCCATGGGTTACTCCATGCCGTGCTCTGGGACAGAGAGGAGGGCCACATTTTCGGGTCCCCTGTATGAGTGGGGACCGGAGAGCTGACTGCCTGGGCATAGGTAGCGGTGAAGTCTGCACCCCTCCCAGAAGAGCCAGGGTCCCTGGAGCAGGATTGTCTCTGTGTTTTGGGGGAGGCAGGAGCAGACCAGTAGGCCTGGTGTGGCGTGAGTCTCCCTCAGGGCTCTGCCTGTGAGAACTCAGAGTCCTGCGTGGGCATGGGGCCTGGTAGGGGTGGGAAGTCCTCTGAGTCCACTGAAGGAGAAGGAGAGCTGGGATCCCTTGCATTCAAGCCGGGGTCTGAAGCTGTGCGCAGCAGCCACGGGAAGGTGTCTGTACACTGTGTGTACGAGGCGGGGGTTAGGCCCAGTGTGGTGCCGCCACCTGGGAAGCAGGCAGCTGGGGTGACTCACTGTGTCCATGGTTGCATCCTGGGCACCATCCATGCATACTTGGGTGTGCTCTATGGATGGGCCGGAGCTTGAAAAGCATGCTGTAGTAAAGACCGCATGGAGGAGGTGGAGGCAGCCGGCTTTATCTTGTTCGCCCCGCCGGGTGGCATGGGAGCCCCGGAAGGTCATGGAAGACCCAGGAGGAGGTTGGGATGATCCCTGTGCTTTGGAGGAGTGGGTTCTCCTGGATCCACCCATATACGGGCACAGAAAGTCTCCTTAAAAGGCCATGGAGCTGTGGGTAGGGATGAGCCGAACACCCCCCTGTTCGGTTCGCACCAGAACATGCGAACAGGAAAAAAGTTTGTTCGAACACGCGAACACCGTTAAAGTCTATGGGACACGAACATGAATAATCAAAAGTGCTAATTTTAAAGGCTAATATGCAAGTTATTGTCATAAAAAGTGTTTGGGGACCCGGGTCCTGCCCCAGGGGACATGGATCAATGCAAAAAAAAGTTTTAAAAACGTCCGTTTTTTCAGGAGCAGTGATTTTAATAATGCTTAAAGTCAAACAATAAAAGTGTAATATCCCTTTAAATTTCGTACCTGGGGGGTGTCTATAGTATGCCTGTAAAGGGGCGCATTTTTTCTGTGTTTAGAACAGTCTGACAGCAAAATGACATTTTAAAGGAAAAAACTCATTTAAAACTACCCGCGGCTATTGCATTGCCGACAATACACATAGAAGTTCATTGATAAAAACGGCATGGGAATTCCCCAAAGGGGAACCCCGAACCAAAATTAAAAAAAAAAAATGACGTGGGAGTCCCCCTAAATTCCATACCAGGCCCTTCAGGTCTGGTATGGATATTAAGGGGAACCCCGGCCAAAATTAAAAAAAAAAAATGACGTGGGGTTCCCCCTAAATTCCATACCAGACCCTTCAGGTCTGGTATGGATTTTAAGGGGAACCCCGCGCCAAAAAAAACCAAAAAACGGCGTGGGGTCCCCCCAAAAATCCATACCAGACCCTTATCCGAGCACGCAACCTGGCAGGCCGCAGGAAAAGAGGGGGGGACGAGAGTGCGCCCCCCCCTCCTGAACCGTACCAGGCCACATGCCCTCAACATTGGGAGGGTGCTTTGGGGTAGCCCCCCAAAACACCTTGTCCCCATGTTGATGAGGACAAGGGCCTCATCCCCACAACCCTGGCCGGTGGTTGTGGGGGTCTGCGGGCGGGGGGCTTATTGGAATCTGGAAGCCCCCTTTAACAAGGGGACCCCCAGATCCCGCCCCCCCCCGTGTGAAATGGTAAGGGGGTACAAAAGTACCCCTACCATTTCACTAAAAAACTGTCAAAAATGTTAAAAATGACAAGAGACAGTTTTTGACAATTCCTTTATTTAAATACTTCTTCTTTCGTCTATCTTCCTTCATCTTCTGGTTCTTCTGGTTCTTCTGGCTCTTCTGGTTCTTCCTCCGGCGTTCTCGTCCAGCATCTCCTCCGTGGCGTCTTCTATCTTCTTCTCCTCGGGCCGCTCCGCACCCATGGCATGGGGGGAGGCTCCCGCTCTTCTCTTCTTCTTCATCTTCTTCTCTTCTTCTCTTCTTCATTTTCTTCTTCGGGCCGCTCCGCATCCATGCTGGCATGAAGGGAGGCTCCCGCTGTGTGACGGCGCTCCTCGTCTGACAGTTCTTAAATAATGGGGGGCGGGGCCACCCGGTGACCCCGCCCCCCTCTGACGCACGGGACATGACGGGACTTCCCTGTGGCATTCCCCGTGACGTCACAGGGAAGTCCCGTCAAGTCACCGTGCGTCAGAGGGGGGCGGGGTCACCGGGTGGCCCCACCCCCCGTTATTTAAGAACTGTCAGACGAGGAGCGCCGTCACACAGCAGGAGCCTCCCGCCATGCTAGCATGTGTGAGGAGCGGCCCGGAGAAGAAAATGAAGAAGAGAAGAAAAGAAGAAGAGAAGAAGATGAAGAAGAAGAGAAGAGCGGGAGCCTCCCCCCATGCCATGGGTGCGGAGCGGCCCGAGGAGAAGAAGATAGAAGACGCCGTGGAGGGGATGCTGGACGAGAACGCCGGAGGAAGAACCAGAAAAGCCAGAAGAACCAGAAGAACCAGAAGATGAAGGAAGATAGAAGAAAGAAGAAGTATTTAAATAAAGGAATTGTCAAAAACTGTCTCTTGTCATTTTTAACATTTTTGACAGTTTTTTAGTGAAATGGTAGGGGTACTTTTGTACCCCCTTACCATTTCACACAGGGGGGGGGCCGGGATCTGGGGGTCCCCTTGTTAAAGGGGGCTTCCAGATTCCGATAAGCCCCCCGCCCGCAGACCCCCACAACCGCCGGCCAGGGTTGTGGGGATGAGGCCCTTGTCCTCATCAACTTGGGGACAAGGTGTTTTGGGGGGCTACCCCAAAGCACCCTCCCAATGTTGAGGGCATGTGGCCTGGTATGGTTCAGGAGGGGGGGGCCGCACTCTCGTCCCCCCCTCTTTTCCTGCGGCCTGCCAGGTTGCGTGCTCGGAAAAGGGTCTGGTATGGATTTTTGGGGGGACCCCACGCCGTTTTTTGTTTTTTTTTTTGGTGCGGGGTTCCCCTTAAAATCCATACCAGACCTGAAGGGTCTGGTATGGAATTTAGGGGGAACCCCACGTCATTTTTTTTTTTTTAATTTTGGCCGGGGTTCCCCTTAATATCCATACCAGACCTGAAGGGCCTGGTATGGAATTTAGGGGGACTCCCACGTCATTTTTTTTTTTAATTTTGGTTCGGGGTTCCCCTTTGGGGAATTCCCATGCCGTTTTTATCAATGAACTTCTATGTGTATTGTCGGCAATGCAATAGCCGCGGGTAGTTTTAAATGAGTTTTTTCCTTCAAAATGTCATTTTGCTGTCAGACTGTTCTAAACACAGGAAACATGCGCCCCTTTACAGGCATACTATAGACACCCCCCAGGTACGAAATTTAAAGGGATATTACACTTTTATTGTTTGACTTTAAGCATTATTAAAATCACTGCTCCTGAAAAAACGGCC
This sequence comes from Aquarana catesbeiana, assembly GCF_042186555.1. Taxonomy (NCBI): domain Eukaryota; kingdom Metazoa; phylum Chordata; class Amphibia; order Anura; family Ranidae; genus Aquarana; species Aquarana catesbeiana. The sequence goes on along the minus strand of NC_133328.1, from coordinate 377,012,530 downwards.
GTTTTTAAAACTTTTTTTTGCATTGATCCATGTCCCCTGGGGCAGGACCTGGGTCCCCAAACACTTTTTATGACAATAACTTGCATATTAGCCTTTAAAATTAGCACTTTTGATTTCTCCCATAGACTTTTAAAGGGTGTTCCGCGGCATTCGAATTTGCCGCGAACACCCCAAATTGTTCGCTGTTTGGCGAACTTGCGAACAGCCAATGTTCGAGTCGAACATGAGTTCGACTCGAACTCGAAGCTCATCCCTAGCTGTGGGCTATGAGAGAGCTAGGAACTCTCCATGCAGGTCGACTTCCATGCAGGTCGACTTCCGGTCACTAGGGATGAGCTTGGCTGTTCGCAAGTTCGCCGAACAGCGAACAATTTGGGGTGTTCGCGGCAAATTCAAATGCCGCGGAACACCCTTTAAAAGTCTATGGGAGAAATCAAAAGTGCTCATTTTAAAGGCTTATATGCAAGTTATTGTCATAAAAAGTGTTTGGGGACCTGGGTCTTGCCCCAGGGGACATGGATCAATGCAAAAAAAAGTTTTAAAAACGGCCGTTTTTTCAGGAGCAGTGATTTTAATAATGCTTAAAGTCAAACAATAAAAGTGTAATATCCCTTTAAATTTCGTAGCTGGGGGTGTCTATAGTATGCCTGTAAAGGGGCGCATTTTTCCCATGTTTAGAACAGTCTGACAGCAAAATGACATTTCAAAGGAAAAAAGTAATTTAAAACTACTCGCGGCTATTGCATTGCCGGTCCGACAATATACATAGAAGTTCATTGATAAAAACGGCATGGGAATTCCCCACAGGGGAACCCCGAACCAAAATTTAAAAAAAAAATGACGTGGGGGTTCCTCTAAATTCCATACCAGGCCCTTCAGGTCTGGTATGTATATTTAGGGGAACCCCGGCCAAAATTTTTAAAAAAATGACGTGGGGGTCCCCGGATTTTAAGGGGAACCCCGCGCCAAAATAAAAAAAAAAAACGGCGTGGGGTCCCCCCAAAAATCCATACCAGACCCTTATCCAGACCTGGCAGGCTGCAGGAAAAGAGGGGGGGACGAGAGAGCGCCCCCCCCTCCTGAACCGTACCAGGCCACATGCCCTCAACATTGGGAGGGTGCTTTGGGGAAGCCCCCCAAAATACCTTGTCCCCATGTTGATGAGGACAAGGGCCTCATCTCCACAACCCTGGCCGGTGGTTGTGGGGGTCTGCGGGTGGGGGGCTTATCGGAATCTGGAAGCCCCCTTTAACAAGAGGACCCCCAGATCCCGGCCCTCCCCCCTGTGTGAAATGGTAAGGGGGTACAAAAATACCCCTACCATTTCACTAAAAAACTGTCAAAAATGTTAAAAATGACAAGAGACAGTTTTTGACAATTCCTTTATTTAAATGCTTCTTCTTTCTTGTTTCTTCTATCTTCCTTCATCTTCTTCTTCTTCTTCTTCTGGTTATTCTGGCTCTTCTGGTTCTTCCTCCGGCGTTCTCGTCCAGCATCTCCTCCGCGGCGTCTTCTATCTTCTTCTCCTCGGGCCGCTCCGCACCCATGGCATGGGGGGAGGCTCCCGCTCTTCTCTTCATCTTTTTCTCTTCTTCATTTTCTTCTCTTCTTCTCTTCTTCATTTTCTTCTCTTCTTCTCTTCTTCATTTTCTTCTCCGGGCTGCTCCGCAGCCATGCTGGCATGGAGGGAGGCTCCCGCTGTGTGACGTGTCTCCTCTTCTGACGGTTCTTAAATAACGGGGGGCGGGGCCACCCGGTGACACCGCCCCCCTTTGACGCACGGGATGATGGGACTTCCCTGTGGCATTCCCTGTGACGTCACAGGGAAGTCCCGTCAAGTCACCGTATACACTACATTCGAAGGATAGAACGTACTGACAGGAATTTCCACATTTACAAAACAACACAGTGTTTTATTCTTGTAACATGTTAATTATTTTAATGATTTCATAACATACAAGGAAATCCTGACTCATAGCTTATCTAAAAATATCCCTGGAGTTTTTTCAGGGATTGTTTTCACTGTATTACATTTACTGAATTTGTATTAAGTTGTGCCCTAATTTTTAAGTGATGAGTAAAAACCAGTTCCTTAAAATTTCTACACTGCAACATTTCTTTGTACTTTTATTCACAATTAATTCTTTATTTGTATTAAATTATATGTAAACCCTCACCTTGTAAAACAACAGTTTTAAATAGAAACCAAAGGCAAAACATTTGTGAATAGATATAAAAAACAATGTAAATACCTTTTTCCTTTTTTTTTTTTTTTAAGTGATCACATTCCCTCTGTTCTCAGCTGCAAAAAAAAACTGGAGGAGGAGTAACAGCAGCACACTGAGTTTCCCAGTGAATGGCTGTGCAGAGGGAGGGGAGGGTGGTTCTCCTGACAAGTTTGATCATTGAGGGAGAGCAGGCTGAGTTCCTAGTAGGGATGAGCCGAACACCCCCCGGTTCAGTTCGCACCAGAACCTGCAAACGGACCGAAAAAATTTGCACGAACTTTAGAACCCGATTGAAGTCTATGGGACTCGAACGTTCGAAATAAAAAGTGCTAATTTTAAAGGCTAATTTGCATGGTATTGTCCTAAAAAAGGGTTTGGGGACCAGGGGACATGTATCAATGCAAAAAAAAGTTTTAAAAACAGACGTTTTTTCGGGAGCAGTGATTTTAATGATGCTTAAAGTGAAAAAAAGTGAAATATTCCTTTAAATATCGCACCTGGGGGGTGTCTATAGTATGCCTGTTAAGTGGCGCGTGTTTCCCGTGCTTGGAACAGGTCTGCACAAAATTACATTTTTAAAGGAATAAAAGTCATTTAAAACTGCTTACGGCTTTAATGTAATGTCCGATCAAAATCAGTGAGACAAATGGCACCCAAATTTAAAAAAAGGAAAGGCGTGGGGCCCCAAGCCCTCTTAACAGCAGTATACAGGCGGTACAAACAAGACAGGGACTGTAGATTTGTTGTTAAGTAGAATCTGTTATTTTGAACTGGTACATTTTTAAAGTGTAACTCCAGCCAAAAAAATCAATTTTTAAGCTTTTTGGAAAACATGGGGAAGGGTTATCACCCCTGTGACTTTTGTTTTGCTGTCTGTGCACCTCTTCAGAAGATTTTACCTCACTTTCTGTCCCAATGACAAATGTTTTTTGACTTTGACTTTGAATTTGGGGTTTTTAGTGAAACAAGGATTGGTGATAAAGCATCAGTGGAAAGGAGACACGTTTTTCCCATATTAACTCTTACAGGAGAGAATTTCCCTTCCTAGGGGTAGATTTCATCTCACTTCCTGTTGTCTCCTTCCGTTTGCAAGTAGGAGTCATTTGTAAGTTGGATGTTTGAAAGTAGGGGCCTGCCCTATATACTCTGCAGAAATTGGGACCTTAGGTGTTGGTGTTGCCACAACACTGTAAGCCCTCACAGTTACTCTTGGTGGGTGCAGGAACGGGCTCTGTTGAGAAATTGTAATTACATGCCCCTGTTGAACAGGATCTTAAAAATTGGGCCTTTGGTGGTGGTGGTGCAGGTGCCACAACACTGTAAGTCCTCACAGTTACTCTTGGTCGGTGCAGAAACGGGCCCTGCTGTGAAATATTAGATCAAGAATTGTAATTACATGTCCCTGTTAAACAGAGGCAGAAAAATTGGGCCTTAGGCACTGGTGCCACAACACTGCCAAAACACTACAACCCCTCACCCCCCTCACTCTAGTTGGAGCGCAGGAAGGAGCCCTCCAGTAAAATATTGCATCAAAAATTGTAATTACACGCCCCTGCTAAACAGGGGCTGAAAAATTGGGCCTTAGGCACTGGTGCTGGTGCCACAACACTGCAACCCCTCACAGATACTCTAGTTGGAGCACAGGAACAAGCCCTGCTGCAAAGTATTGCATCAAAAATTGTAATTACACTCCCCTGTTAAACAAGGGCTGAAAAATTGGGCCTTAGACACTGGTGCTGGTGCCACAACACTGCAACCCCTCACAAATACTCTAGTTGAGTGCAGCAACGAGCCCTCCTTGGAAAATATTGCATCAAAAATTGTAATTACACGCCCCTGTTAAACAGGGGCTGAAAAATTGGGCCTTAGCCACTGGCGGCGCCCAGAACCAAAAATATTCTTACAAGCTATCAGCATGATCATTGAGGAGGAAGAGGATAGTCACTCAGCATAACAGGATAGTCACTCAGCATCAGCATAGGCAGTCTTGAAGGGATCTGACATTTCAAAAAAAATTATTCGGTTACATCAGCATCAGGTGCTTGGTAGCTGGTGGTGATCCAAGACTGATTCATTTTTATGAAGGTCAGTCGATCGACCGAGTCGGTGGACAGGCGCACCCTGTGATCGGTTACAAAACCTCCAGCAGCACTGAATGTGCGTTCTGAAAGAACGCTGGATGCAGGACAGGCCAGTAGCTCAATTGCATACTGTGCAAGCTCTGGCCAGTGATCCATCCTCAAGACCCAGTAACCCAGAGGATTTTCGGTGGGAAAGGTGTCCAAGTCAGATCTTGCCCCTAAGTATTCCTGCACCATGTAAAACAGATGCTGGCGATGGTTGCTGGAACCGATCATACCTTGGGGCTGCGGACTAAAAAATTGTCTGAACGTATCGGTCAGACGGCCACCTTCTCCACCCTCCTTCTTTGACTGACCGATGCCTCAGCAACACGTTGTCCAGGAACAGGAGTTTGTAACCTCCCAGTCTCTGGGAACGCATTGCACAGACCTTTCTGCAAGGCCTCCCGAAGATGTTTCATCCTCTGCTCTCTCTGCGATGGCAAGATAAGTTCCGCAACCTTAACCTTGTAATGTGGATCAAGGAGGGTTGCCAGCCAGTATTGATCCCTCTCCTTGATACCACGAATATGAGGATCCTTCCGCAGGCTTTGCAGGATCAGGGAGGCCATGCAGCGTAGGTTTGCTGAGGCATTCAGTCCGGAGTCCTCTGGGTCACTAAGGACAACATGATCCGCAGCCACCTCCTCCCAGCCACGTACAAGTCCATGGGTTTCTTGGGACTGTAAATGATCCCTTAAAGACTGCTGCTGATGCTGAGTGCCAGGCTCCACCTCCATGCTGACACAATCCTCCTCCTCCTCGTCCTCTATCTGTGAGATCGGCGGGCATGCAGGAACACTGTCTGGATGCATGCACTGTCACTGCTCACCATCCTTGTGGTCTCCTCAAATGGTGACAGGACAGTGCATGCATCCCTGATCATGGCCCACTGTGTGGGGAAAAAATCAAGCTCTCCTGACCCTGTCCTGGTGCCATAGTCGCACAGGTACTCATTGATGGCCCTCTGCTGCGTGTGCAGCCGCTGCAGCATGGCCAACGTTGAGTTCCACCTGGTGGGCATGTCACAGATTAGGCGGTTCTTGGGCAGGTTAAATCCCTTGTGGAGGTCAGCCAGCCAAGCACTGGCATTATATGACCGGCGGAAATGCACACAGACTTTCCTGGCCTGCCTCAGGACATCCTGTAAGCCCGGGTACCTGCCCAAGAACCGCTGCACCACCAAGTTAAGGACGTGAGCCAAACAGGGCACATGGGTCATCTTTTCCTGTTGGAGGGCGGAGAGGACGTTGGTGCCATTGTCACAAACCACCATTCCTGCCTTAAGTTGGCATGGCGTCAACCACCTTTGAATCTGCCCCTGCAGAGCTGACAGAACCTCTGCCCCAGTGTGGCTCCTGTCCCCCAAGCACACCAGCTCAAGCACCGCATGACATCTTTTGGCCTGCATACTTGCGTAGCCCCTTGAATGCCTACGGAGCACCACTGGTTCCGAGGACAAAGCACAGGAAGAGGCCATGAAGGAAGAAGAAGAAGAGGGGGTGTAGAAGAGAGGTGTGTCATAATCACCAGTAGTAGCATTTTGGAGGCGTGGTGGCGGAACAATCTCCAACACTACTGCACCTTGTCTTGCATCCTTCCCAGCTGCCAGCAGAGTCACTCAATGAGTCGTGAAACTTAGGTAACGTCCCTGTCCATGCCTGCTGGACCATGAGTCAGCGGTAATATGCACCTGTCCAGCGAGGCATGGACATTGCCTTCCACATGCCGGTAGAGAGCCGGAATCGCCTTCCGTGAGAAAAAGTGGCATTTGGGTACCTGCCACTGAGGAACTGCACATTCCACAAACTCACGGAAGGGGGCAGAGTCAACCAACTGAAAAGGTAGCAGTTGAAGTGCTAGCAATTTTGCTAAGCTAGCATTCAACCGCTGGGCATGTGGATGGCTGGGAGCGAACTTCTTTCGGTGGTGCAGCAGCTGGGGCAGGGAAATTTGCCTGGTACAATCTGACGTCAGTGTACCGATAGCAGATAACCCACAAGTACTTGGCTGTGACACACCTAATTCTACACCTTCATTCCTCTCAGTGCAGATCTCAGAGAGAACTGAAGGTATAGTGGGGTTGGAGATCTCAGCTGATGAGGAGCAAGGAGAGGTCCTCTTTGTTCTGTGGTGTGGGTCTTTTAGGTACGCTTGCCAATGAACTGCATGGCAGGTCAACATAAGCCTGGTCAGGCATGTGGTGCCCAAGCGGGAGATGTTTTGGCCACTCGAGATACGCTTGAGACATATGTTGCAAATAGCAGCAGTGCGATCTGATGCACTCGTCTCAAAAAAGCCCACACCAAAGAACTTTTGGAATAACGCGCAGAGATAGCAGCGCCCTGCACATGTGGAGCTTTGAAGGGTGATGCAGTCAGTGTGCTGCCCTTAAGCTGGCCCCTGGAGGGCATCCTGCCTCATTGGTAATGTGCCTCCTCCTCCTCTCTCCTATCAGGCACCCACGTGGAGTCAGTGACCTCATCATCCCCTCCCTCCTCATCACTGGAGCAAACCTGGCAGTATGCTGCAGCAGGGGCAACATGACTGCAACATGACTGCCAGATTGCTGTCCTTCTTGGGCACCCCCTCTGTCTGGGCTCACGTTACTGCCTTCCTCTAGCTGAGTACCATCATCGGAGCCTTCAAAACGCTGGGCATCCTCCTGGAGCATGCATCCAACACTGTGGTCAAACAGTTCAGGGGACTCCTTAGAAGGACATGGTGGGGCTAGGGAAGGAGTGACTGATTCCATTGAGTCAAGGGAAGAGGCCGGGTTGGCAGCTGCTTTGCCAAAGTACCCTGAGCATGGGTGAGAGAGGATGAGGAGGATGAGGACGGCTTGGTCATCCACTCATCCAAGTCTTCCGCATGTTGCGGCTCAACACGGCCAGCTGCCGAAAAAAAGGCCAAGCGTGTCCCACGGCCACGTGCTGATGAGGATGCACCGTGTCCATGACCAGCACTGTTGCCTCTAGACACAGAGCCTGCTTGCCCTCTTTTATTGGGTTGTGACTGTCTGCCTCTCCTTGTTGGCCTTCCAGACATACTAATGGACTGCAGTGAGATGTAGCTGCACTAAGCTGGGATATATATATATATATATATATATATATATATATATATATATATATATATATATATATATATATATATATATATATATATATATATATACATCTACTGATACTGCAGCTAGCAAAATCAACTGCCTGCCTGTAGTATTATTAGTATGAGAACACCACCAATCTTCTACAGGTAGCTTTAGCTCAACACTGTGCAGAGGTCGTACTACACTAAGTTGTAGCTTTAGTTCAACACTGTGCAGAGGCCACACTACACTAACTCGAAGCTTTAGCTGAACACTGTGCAGAGGACGCACTACACTAATGTTTAAATAATGTAGCTGTCTGCGGTAGTGATAGGATCAGGAAAACACCACCAACCTTCTACAGGTAGCTTTAGCTGAACACTGTGCAGAGGACGCACTACACTAACGTGTAAATAATGTAGCTGCCTGCGGTAGTGATAGGATCAGGAAAACACCACCAACCTTCTACAGGTAGCTTTAGCTGAACACTGTGCAGAGGACGCACTACACTAACATTTAAATAATGTAGCTGCCTGCGGTAGTGATAGGATCAGGAAAAAACCACCAACCTTCTACAGGTAGCTTTAGCTAAACACTGTGCAGAGGTCACACTACACTAACTTGTAGCTTTAGCTGAACACTGTGCAGAGGTCACACTACACTAACTTGTAGCTTTAGCTGAACACTGTGCAGAGGTCGCACCACACTAACTTGTAGCTTTAGCTGAACACTGTGCAGAGGTCGCACTACACTAACTTGTAGCTTTAGCTGAACACTGTGCAGAGGTCGCACTACACTAACGTTTAAATAATGTAGCTGCCTGCTGTAGTGATAGGATCAGGAAAACACCACCAACCTTCTACAGGTAGCTTTAGCTGAACACTGTGCAGAGGATGCACTACACTAACTTTTAAATAATGTAGCTGCCTGCGGTAGTGATAGGATCAGGAAAACACCACCAACCTTCTACAGGTAGCTTTAGCTGAACACTGTGCAGAGGTCGCACTACACTAACTTGTAGCTTTAGCTGAACACTGTGCAGAGGTTGCACTACACTAACGTTTAAATAATGTAACTGCCTGCGGTAGTGATAGGATCAGGAAAACATCACCAACCTTCTACAGGTAGCTTTAGCTGAACACTGTGCAGAGGACGCACTACACTAACTTGTAGCTTTAGCTGAACACTGTGCAGAGGTCGCACTACACTAACTAGCTGAACACTGTGCAGAGGTCACACCACACTAACTTGTAGCTTTAGCTGAACACTGTGCAGAGGTCGCACTACACTAACTTGTAGCTTTAGCTGAACACTGTGCAGAGATCGCACTACACTAACGTTTAAATAATGTAGCTGCCTGCGGTAGTGATAGGATCAGGAAAACACCACCAACCTTCTACAGGTAGCTTTAGCTGAACACTGTGCAGAGGACGCACTACACTAACTTTTAAATAATGTAGCTGCCTGCGGTAGTGATAGGATCAGGAAAACACCACCAACCTTCTACAGGTAGCTTTAGCTGAACACTGTGCAGAGGATGCACTACACTAAGGTTTAAATAATGTAGCTGCCTGCGGTAGTGATAGGATCAGGAAAACACCACCAACCTTCTACAGGTAGCTTTAGCTGAACACTGTGCAGAGGTCGCACTACACTTACTTGTAGCTTTAGCTGAACACTGTGCAGAGGTCGCACTACACTAACTTGTAGCTTTAGCTGAACACTGTGCAGAGGTCGCACCACACTAACTTGTAGCTTTAGCTGAACACTGTGCAGAGGTCGCACTGCACTAACTTGTAACTTTAGCTGAACACTGTGCAGAGGTCGCACTACACTAACGTTTAAATAATGTAGCTGCCTGCTGTAGTGATAGGATCAGGAAAACACCACCAACCTTCTACAGGTAGCTTTAGCTGAACACTGTGCAGAGGATGCACTACACTAACTTTTAAATAATGTAGCTGCCTGCGGTAGTGATAGGATCAGGAAAACACCACCAACCTTCTACAGGTAGATTTAGCTGAACACTGTGCAGAGGTCGCACTACACTAACTTGTAGCTTTAGCTGAACACTGTGCAGAGGTCGCACTAAACTAACTTGTAGCTTTAGCTGAACACTGTGCAGAGGTCGCACTACACTAACTCGTAGCTTTAGCTGAACACTGTGCAGTGGACGCACTCACTAACTTGTAGCTTTAGCTGAACACTGTGCAGAGGTTGCACTACACTAACTAGCTGAACACTGTGCAGAGGTCGCACCACACTAACTTGTAGCTTTAGCTGAACACTGTGCAGAGGTTGCACTACACTAACGTTTAAATAATGTAACTGCCTGCGGTAGTGATAGGATCAGGAAAACATCACCAACCTTCTACAGGTAGCTTTAGCTGAACACTGTGCAGAGGACGCACTACACTAACTTGTAGCTTTAGCTGAACACTGTGCAGAGGTCGCACTACACTAACTAGCTGAACACTGTGCAGAGGTCGCACCACACTAACTTGTAGCTTTAGCTGAACACTGTGCAGAGGTTGCACTACACTAACTTGTAGCTTTAGCTGAACACTGTGCAGAGATCGCACTACACTAACGTTTAAATAATGTAGCTGCCTGCGGTAGTGATAGGATCAGGAAAACACCACCAACCTTCTACAGGTAGCTTTAGCTGAACACTGTGCAGAGGATGCACTACACTAACTTTTAAATAATGTAGCTGCCTGCGGTAGTGATAGGATCAGGAAAACACCACCAACCTTCTACAGGTAGCTTTAGCTGAACACTGTGCAGAGGTCGCACTACACTAACTTGTAGCTTTAGCTGAACACTGTGCAGAGGTTGCACTACACTAACGTTTAAATAATGTAACTGCCTGCGGTAGTGATAGGATCAGGAAAACATCACCAACCTTCTACAGGTAGCTTTAGCTGAACACTGTGCAGAGGACGCACTACACTAACTTGTAGCTTTAGCTGAACACTGTGCAGAGGTCGCACTACACTAACTAGCTGAACACTGTGCAGAGGTCACACCACACTAACTTGTAGCTTTAGCTGAACACTGTGCAGAGGTCGCACTACACTAACTTGTAGCTTTAGCTGAACACTGTGCAGAGATCGCACTACACTAACGTTTAAATAATGTAGCTGCCTGCGGTAGTGATAGGATCAGGAAAACACCACCAACCTTCTACAGGTAGCTTTAGCTGAACACTGTGCAGAGGACGCACTACACTAACTTTTAAATAATGTAGCTGCCTGCGGTAGTGATAGGATCAGGAAAACACCACCAACCTTCTACAGGTAGCTTTAGCTGAACACTGTGCAGAGGATGCACTACACTAAGGTTTAAATAATGTAGCTGCCTGCGGTAGTGATAGGATCAGGAAAACACCACCAACCTTCTACAGGTAGCTTTAGCTGAACACTGTGCAGAGGTCGCACTACACTTACTTGTAGCTTTAGCTGAACACTGTGCAGAGGTCGCACTACAATAACTAGCTGAACACTGTGCAGAGGTCACACCACACTAACTTGTAGCTTTAGCTGAACACTGTGCAGAGGTCGCACTACACTAACTTGTAGCTTTAGCTGAACACTGTGCAGAGATCGCACTACACTAACGTTTAAATAATGTAGCTGCCTGCGGTAGTGATAGGATCAGGAAAACACCACCAACCTTCTACAGGTAGCTTTAGCTGAACACTGTGCAGAGGACGCACTACACTAACTTTTAAATAATGTAGCTGCCTGCGGTAGTGATAGGATCAGGAAAACACCACCAACCTTCTACAGGTAGCTTTAGCTGAACACTGTGCAGAGGATGCACTACACTAAGGTTTAAATAATGTAGCTGCCTGCGGTAGTGATAGGATCAGGAAAACACCACCAACCTTCTACAGGTAGCTTTAGCTGAACACTGTGCAGAGGTCGCACTACACTTACTTGTAGCTTTAGCTGAACACTGTGCAGAGGTCGCACTACACTAACTTGTAGCTTTAGCTGAACACTGTGCAGAGGTCGCACCACACTAACTTGTAGCTTTAGCTGAACACTGTGCAGAGGTCGCACTGCACTAACTTGTAACTTTAGCTGAACACTGTGCAGAGGTCGCACTACACTAACGTTTAAATAATGTAGCTGCCTGCTGTAGTGATAGGATCAGGAAAACACCACCAACCTTCTACAGGTAGCTTTAGCTGAACACTGTGCAGAGGATGCACTACACTAACTTTTAAATAATGTAGCTGCCTGCGGTAGTGATAGGATCAGGAAAACACCACCAACCTTCTACAGGTAGATTTAGCTGAACACTGTGCAGAGGTCGCACTACACTAACTTGTAGCTTTAGCTGAACACTGTGCAGAGGTCGCACTAAACTAACTTGTAGCTTTAGCTGAACACTGTGCAGAGGTCGCACTACACTAACTCGTAGCTTTAGCTGAACACTGTGCAGTGGACGCACTCACTAACTTGTAGCTTTAGCTGAACACTGTGCAGAGGTTGCACTACACTAACTAGCTGAACACTGTGCAGAGGTCGCACCACACTAACTTGTAGCTTTAGCTGAACACTGTGCAGAGGTTGCACTACACTAACGTTTAAATAATGTAACTGCCTGCGGTAGTGATAGGATCAGGAAAACATCACCAACCTTCTACAGGTAGCTTTAGCTGAACACTGTGCAGAGGACGCACTACACTAACTTGTAGCTTTAGCTGAACACTGTGCAGAGGTCGCACTACACTAACTAGCTGAACACTGTGCAGAGGTCGCACCACACTAACTTGTAGCTTTAGCTGAACACTGTGCAGAGGTTGCACTACACTAACTTGTAGCTTTAGCTGAACACTGTGCAGAGATCGCACTACACTAACGTTTAAATAATGTAGCTGCCTGCGGTAGTGATAGGATCAGGAAAACACCACCAACCTTCTACAGGTAGCTTTAGCTGAACACTGTGCAGAGGTCGCACTACACTAACTTGCAGTTTTAGCTGAACACTGTGCAGAGGTCGCAGTACACTAACTCTTAGCTTTAGCTGAACACTGTGCAGAGGATGCACTACAATAACTTGTAGCTTTAGCTGAACACTGTGCAGAGGTCGCACTACATTAACTAGCTGAACACTGTGCAGAGGTCGCACTACACTAACTTGTAGCTTTAGCTGAACACTGTGCAGAGGTCGCATTACACTAACTTGTAAATAATGTAGCTGCCTGCGATAGTGATAGGATCAGAAAAACCCCACCAATCTTCTACAGGTAGCTTTAGCTGAACACTGTGCAGAGGACGCACTACACTAACTGTAAATATTGTAGCTGCCTGACTGTGGTACTAATAGGATCAGAAAAACACCAGCAAATTTCTTCAGGTAGCTGTAAATACTGTAACAACACCTGCCTGCCTGTCAGTAGGAAGAGAATAACAAGAACAGATCTAGCTAAACTGAATACAGTGTGTATATATATATATATATATATATATATATATATATATATATATATATACACACAACACCTGGGATGCATATATATATATATATATATATACAATACACTGTAAGTGCAGCTAACTGACTGACTGTCCTGCCTAATCTATCTAACTTAAATAAAATGACACTGACTCTCTGTCTCTGTCTCTCAACGCCGGAACACACTACACAGGACCGACGTGCAGGCGGCCTTATATAGTGTGGGGCATGTACTAAACCCCCTGAGCCATAATTGGCCAAAGCCACCCTGGCTTTGGCCAATTACAGCTCTCTGTACAGACGGCACTGTGATTGGCCAAGCATGCGGGTCATAGTGCATGCTTGGCCAATCATCAGCCAGCAATGCACTGCGATGCCGCAGTGAATTATGGGCCGTGACGCGCCACTCGAATTTGGCGCGAACGGCCCATATCGTTCGCAATTTGTCGAATGACCAAACAGACGATGTTCGAGTCAAACATGGATTCGACTCGAACACGAAGCTCATCCCTAGTTCCTAGCACAGCTAGACAAGTGACCATACAGGAATGCCAGGGATTTAACACACAGAAAGCAATACAAAGACAACAGGATACTTTTTCATATAAATACAGGTACAGATGGCACATATCAGGAATATGAAATGTTGGGTTTACATATTCGTAAAGTAGCAATTTACAAGATAGGCAAACAGACTCCACCTACATGTCACTGGGTTTCTGGAGAACTCTCAAATTGTACCACTTTCTAGCCTCTTTGCCGACTCCCGCTTCTTTCGCTTACCCCCTGATGACTTTCAAAACCCTCTGTCTGGAACAAGGCCTGACGAGACCCCCTCACTTATGACACCAGGGCCAGACTTCTCGCTTGTAAACAGAAGGAGGAGAAAGGCCGGGAGATCATTTTTTCTCATGCCCAAGTTGACACATTGATTTACTTTGCCCTCAATACTTATCAAGAGTCAGGTTACACACTGCTCACAAGATTGTACAAGGTTCCCTCCATCCAGCAGTCTATATTCCCCAACAGCTGTGGGAATGCTGAGAACACCATCTTCCATTTCTTCTGGGGGCTCAGTTAGATCTATGATACAGAAATTTGCAGACTTTCCAGTTCCCCACAACCCTGGTTTCTTCCTCACATTACAACATGGTCCCCAGGAAGATGTACAAGTGGTCGATGCTCTACCATTTGAACTATGTAGCCTAGGCGTGCACCCCTGGTCTCCTTGGCACAGTGCAAGATATCAAACTTATGGAGGTCATCACGTTCACCATCAATGAACATTGTTGAGCAGGTTGTACGGTGTTAGTTAAGTTAACCGTTACATTTTTTCTGTAAAGGTTAACTTTAACCATATTGATTGATGATTTCTATACCTTGAGGTTTGGACCCTCACCCTCCACCTCTCCCCACTCCCTTTTTGGTCTCCCTTTCCTTATTGATTATCCATACCTTTTTCTCCTGCATTTTACAAAGCTTTTTCCTTTCCAACTAAATTGTTTAGAAAGGGCAAAACTCTGCACTTATTAATTAATTCTAATTGTTTGAGTTTGTGAAACACATTGTGGTACTAGCTGCTCTGAGTTTTCTAGTTTGGACTAGTGTAAGCAGCCTGCGAGTTCTTAGTTTTCTTTTAAAACTCTGAGGAAGAAACACTAATTGAGAAAAACACACCAACATTTGCAATGGAATTCTTATAGCAGCTTTATTGCTGGTCTGCTCCAATACAGTTTATTTTCTCATAATTGTATTGGTTGTCATTTTCAGTTAGTCTTACAGAGATTATGTTATCTGTAACCATATCCATTTTGCAGTTTTGAGGGGATGCTCTGTTGGAGTTGCCTCTCTCCTTCTGAATAAAGAATGTATAAAGGGAGGGCGCGGCTTGGTGCTTGATGGCGAGGGACACACACTAGCGGAGCTCCGTGAGGGAACCCAGCCTGTAGCCTGAAACCCTGCTCCCAGCAACCCAGCTATGGGCAAAAAGCTCTACCAGACCCCTCAGACCCACTCCAAACACAGCATGGCGACTACGTTTACCAGCAACATCACCAATTTGTTTAAAAACCAGGTGGTATCCCTCAGCAGCATGGCGGGGAACAAAATGGCACGGGTGCAGCGAGAGGAAGAAGACTCCAGCGAGGATTCACTCTCCACAGCAGGAGACTTGGGTAGGGGCCATACCCAGACGAACCAACTCCTGACCTATGCTGATATGTCGGGCTTTGCAGCAGACATAGAGTCCACATTCTCGGCGGCAATTACCGACCTGAAATCCAACCTGTTAGTCCTAAAAGAAAAGTTAGCCGCAGTGGACACAAGTGGGAAACACAGAGACAAGAGACTGAATAGACTGGAAAACGTGGCACTGTCCCACTCCACTCACCTCATTGAGATGAACAGACACCTTGAGGACTTAGATAACAGGGGCAGAAGGAGCAACATAAGGGTGAGGGGGATTCCTGAATCAGTGGACACAGCCCAAATAATTCCAGCTCTGCAAAGAGTTTTCAACAGCCTCTTAGAGAGGCAGGAGGACACTGAAATTGATTTTATGTGGGCTCACAGAGCCCTCAAGCCCTGACACTGCTCCCCCCCAGGGACATATTTTGCTGCCTGCAAAGATTCCCATTGAAAGAAGCTATTATGAACAAAGCCAGGAGAAATTATAGCATAGCGTTCAATGGTGAGACCATTATGTTATTCCATGACTTGTCACAAATAATCCTGAGGAACCGCAGGGCCCTGCAGCCCCTGCTCGACAAGCTGAGAGCGAATGACATGAAGTATACATGACGCTTCCCCTTTGCCCTCACTGTCACACATGCAGGCAAACAGCATGTCCTACGCACGCCAACGGATCTGCCCGATTTTTTTGATTCCTTGAACTTGGAACCCGTCGCACGCCCGGAATGGTACCAGGAATTTGTCCTCCCAAGAGCTGAGGGAGGCTCACATAGATCCCCACTCTCCTCACCGGATAAAAGATTATCCAAATGAATGAAACATAACCGGGGACCCGGCTCACATGGCGGTACCCCCAAACCCCCAAAGGCAGGCCACCTCCAAAGCGCCAGATGAGGACCAGGGTGATTCACATGCCTGGTGAACAGAGCCTTCTACATATTACCTGATCTCTTTTGGCGTGGAATAGGGAGATAAAACCATGGCATTGCATTTAAAACTTAGAGACGGACTCTCACCTCCCATATTAACAGACTCCCAGCCCAAAGAGGAGCTCTCACCCCCTCCTCAGTTACTGTTTGGAGGGGGTGTTGAGAGCCATTCTCGCCTGTGCGGACAGCGAAAGTTGTATAGACAGAACTAAATGATCACATCCTGCAAGTGAAGGACATGGATTTCCCTACCTTGGGCACCACGGAGCTGGGTTAACACTGTCTAATTAAGAGACTCTCAGATGCAAACTGTCACAAGGTGTGCCAATCAGTTGGGGCGAAAAAATAGTGGATATATACTGCGCTGTGAAAAAAATATATATGGGTAAAGCAGCAAACACCGCCAAAAGACAATCAGAAATGATATAGATAAAAAGATGCTGCGCTAAACTTATATGTGAAAGTGAGAACCATATCAAGAACTCGCATAAACAAACAGTGAAGTATTCAGTAACATTTTGGATATTTGGATATTTTGGATATTTATTACAAGCTAATCATGATCTGAGAGGTATAAGCCTCTTCAGATCTATGAGTTCCGGTAAGCCTCTCTCCTAATGCCGCGTACACACGGTCGGACTTTTCGTCTACAAAAGTCCAACGGACGCCGACGGACTAAAGCTGGCTGGTAATCCGATCGTGTGTGGGCTTCTCCGGACTTTCAGCAGACTTTTTCAGCCTCAAATCCGACGGACTTTAGATTTGAAACATGCTTCAAATCTTTACGTCGTAACTACGACGGACCCCGAAATCCGCTCGTCTGTGTGCTAGTCCGACGGACAAAAACCCATGCTAGGGCAGCTATTGGCTACTGGCTATGAACTTCCTTATTTTAGTCCGGTGTACGTCATCACGTACGAATCCGTCGGACTTTTGTGTGGTCGTGTGTAGGCAAGTCCGTTCGTTAGAAAGTCTGCTGCAAGTCCGCCGAAAGTCCGCCGGAAGTCTGTCGGACAGGCTGTCGGACTTTTGTAGACGAAAAGTCCGACCGTGTGTACGCGGCATAAGGGTGGTGGTGCTGTCAGCTTTCCTTTGAGCACTTTACTTTCCAGCATTTGGACACATCATTTGGATACACCATTATTTTCACGTGGATACACTAAACAGAAATTTGCCATTCATATGGATTTTCACATTATCCCACATTGACAAAGTTTGTGTCAGATTTACTCTGTTTTTTTATTTACACTCCCTTGTCACATATTTATTTATGTTATTGAATACTTCACTGTTTGTTTATGCGAGATCTTGATATAGTTCTCACTTTCACACATATAAGTTTAGCGCAGCATCTTTTTATCTAAATCAGTTGGGGCGATACACCGCTACCCCCCAAAATGATATTTTCTCTGTTTATTACCAGCAGCCCCCCACACCACAGAGCTGATCCTAGAACTGTAATGCCCCGTACACACGGTGGGACATTGATCGGAAAATCCGACAACAAAATCCATGGATTTTTTCCGACGGATGTTGGCTCAAACTTGTTTTGCGTACACACGGTCGCACAAAGTTGTTGGAATTTCTGATCGCCAAGTACACAGTCACGTACACCACGTACGACGAGACTATAAAAGGGCAGTTCAGAACCAAGCGCGGCACCCTTTGGGCTCCTTTTGCTAATCTCGTGTTAGTAAAAGTTTGGTGAGAGATGATTTGTGCTTTTTCAGACTCGTGGTTTTCAGATCGTTTTCTGCTGTTCAGTTTGTGCTTGTGGGTTTGTATCTGGTCTTCAGTGCGTGCAGCAAGCTACGCGTGACTTTGCCATTGTGTTCTTGTTCATTCGTTACTGTTTTTCAGGTCACTCTTCACAGACCTTGCTGTTCTTCAGTGCGTTCTGTTACTTCATTCTGAGCAGCCGACCGTTTTCTAGCCATGTTGCGTATACTTACTCGACGTAGAGTTCGTGCTGTGCGGGGGCTTGGTGTTGGGGTCCTTACCTTGAGTTCATGGACCAAGAATTGGTTGCTCCAGCGTGACCAGTTCATGTCACATGCCTGACCTGTTCTGCCATCATCCAGGTCCTGCAGAAGGAGTATATTAAGGTAAGATTTTTATCCTTTAATATCACATTTTATTGTATATAATATTTGTTAATTTATTGTATTTCTTTCCTCATTGCCTAATTACCATGATTGTAATATGCTGTGAATGTCCCCTTTGTCCTCATGCATGCTGGAATTTTAGAGGGTTTTTTTGTCCTTCATGCATATTTGCCTTCACTTACCTCCCCAGCGTGCTCTCCTGGGCCTATATTCACCTTGTGTAGTCACTTAACTATGTATTTTGTCAGCTCCATAGTAGTGCTTTACCCTAAAACCCCCCTAAAATTTTGAAAATTGTGATGTGTGTTTGAAATTCTGGCAAAGTGCCAGAGGCTTTTTTTTGGTGTCCCAAAATCATTTTGAACCCTCTCTCCCCCCAACTGCTAACTCAGCTGATAACAATCCTCTATCTGCTGACTTTGCCAAACCCATACACACTATACCCACCTCTTTAGTGGTCAGATTTATGGATGAATTCCCCAAAGCATGTAGTGCAAGGGGCTGCCTGAATACTTTCAAATGGTACTGTTTAAAGTTTTGGTATCCTATTATTATCTTGATAGGTAATAGCAGAATGTAAAAATGTGCTAAAATGTGTACAGTGTGTATTTATCTATTTGTATTATGACACTTCTTACCTGTCCAGTGGGCTGTCAATAGTGTAAAGTAAGGAGGGGCTGGCCAAAGTAATACACATTATTTAGGCATTCATCTCTCAATGAAGTGGAGATGGTTAGCTGTCCAAAACATCTCCCCCCCATAAAATTTTACAAATGGCCCATGAGGGGGGGGGGGGGGGTCTGATAGGTGGACCTTATACCTTTGTCTTTAAATACTCCCTAAAATAAATGTTATACTGATGTTGGCCAAGAATTGTGCCTAATCTACTTGCAATGTTTCTGTGCAAAATGATTAATTTATTTTTCTTGTTTGACTCCATAGTTTCCTTCCACGCCACAGGAATGGCAGACTGTGGCCTCCCACTTTGCCCAGCGGTGGGACTTTCCTAACTGCAGAGGGACAATTTATGGGAAACACGTCCACATCGTCCCACCACCCAACTCAGGGTCATACTATTACAACTACAAGGGGTTCAATAGTATTGTGATGTTGGCGGTGGTGTCGGCTACTTACGAGTTCCTGTATGTGGACATGGGGAAGAATGGCCGGATGTCTGATGGTGGAGTCATCACCCAGACGGAGTTCTACAGGTGTCTCCAGAATGGCAGCTTGGACTTGCCACCTCCAGAAGACAATGTGGAAGGACGCCCATTCGTCTTCGTTGCGGATAAAGCGTTTGCGCTGGGGGACCATCTTATGCGGCCATTCCCTATGAGGACCCTCACCCACAGGGTTTTTAATTACCAGCTGGCCAGAGCCAGAAGAGTGATGGAGAACACGTTTGGAATCATGACCAGCCGGTTCCACCTATTTCTTACACCCAAACACATGGCGGAGTATAAACTGAATCATATCATCCTGGCGTGCTGTGTTCTACACAACTTTTTAAGGCGAAATTCTGCCAACTATGCTGCCTCAGTTGGGCCTGAGGCCAGAATTCAAGTAAATGATCCAACCCTGACGGTGCTTGAGGCTGGCCATCCTGGCTTGCCCCCCCTGAGTGCCCGCGAGGTCCGTCTTAGATACCTTGATTACTTTGCGGCTAGGGGGGCCATCAATATGCCAGACAGTGTCTGATACATTTTTCAAATAAACAAAAAATTTTAACTACTAAAATCTTTGGTGACATTTACTGCTTGTGTTTCTTTTAGCTGACCCTGACAGAAATGTGGGGAGTCCTGAAAATGGCGTGATTGTGTAACCTTAAAAAGCACTGTTGGGTGTTATTTACTAAAGGAAAATACACTTTGCTCTACAGTGCACTTGAGACTGCACTGAAACTGCAGTTGTAGTGCAAAGTGGATTTGCCCTTAGGAAATAACCCCCATTGTCACAGAAACCACCAATTTTACCACAACTAAATTTTAGGAGCATTGAAACAATAATCCACACATTCTTGAGTATCAATCTTTTTAATACCAGCACAATCACATGTGCATTTATAAAAGGTTTTTAAAACAAACCAACATGTTTGTTGTATAACAAATTTTTGGGTCACATTAATAAAAGTAGAAATGTCCATTTAAAGTAAAACAGGCATGTTTCAAACAAACAAGAAAGACACAAATCTGGAACTTACAAAGTTCAACTTTTGTAGAAATTGAAGGCAATATCAGACATGAGTATTTAGAAACTGTGTTTGATATTGCGTTCAGATGGGGTAAAGTCACCCCTGGAAAAGCCAAATTTTGAAGATGCACACAAATTGCCAAATGTCAACATGTGCTAGCTGCCATCATGGGGGATCAAGGGATGTGTTTTGGGGGTGCAACCCCTTCCTCACAGCTACTTTATTATTGAGGAAGGGGTTGCTCCCCCAAAACGCATACATTGATCTCCTGTGATGGCAGATAGCACTTGTTGACACACTGTGTGCATATTCAAAATTTGGCTTTTCTCGAATATGTCCAAAAATCAGAAAAAATTTTCGATTCAAAAAACAAAAAAAAAGGAAGGGATTTGGAGGTGTTTTAAACTCTCCCTAAAACAACAATGATGTTCTTCATTTTGTTTTTAACATCATTGATGTTTTTCTGGATGTTTTCCAAGTCTCTATTACACCCCATCATCTCCCCGATCAGGATCTGGGCACTCTCACTGGTGAAATGTCCTGCATCCACAACATCACGATCACCTAAAAATATAGAAACAAAAACACACCATGTATTATAAATATGCCGGCATCCATCCTCATTTGGGTTTCACACACAGGACAGTTCACACCTTTCCCACCCGGGATAGATGATGCACACAGGCAACTTTTTCATTCCTCTCACAGACATTGACAATCAGGTAACTTCAATCACCTATCCCATTCACCTTACACTTGTTTTTCTCTGTATACACTTTTTTCTCCTTTTTACCTCTCTGTTTTACAACACTCTTTTTGTCACATTTATCACAGAGGTCTCCCACTAATGTGGTTACCCCCTTCTACACCATCATCACACACCCATACCCACATGGGGCGCTGTTCATGTCTGGCCCTGCTGGCAGCATTACGTCCCCTCAGCTCCCGATTGGGGCCCCGTTTGGCTTGTCTTGGGGGTCCCGTGCCTGCACCACCACTGCGAGGATTCACATGTAAGTGCGTGGGATAATTCAGTTCATGGGGGGATCTTCCATGTCCTGGGTTCGCCCCTTTAATTTACTCTAGAATACCTCTATTTTTTATTTTTTATAATTTATTTTGTTTCTTCATCCATAGACAAGTACCAAGGTTTCGCTCCTGATGATAGGCTATAAGGCCTTGAATCGCGTAGAGCTAACACCAACCAATGTGTATACATTTATGAATTACCATGTATGGCCGTTCCTTTTCAGTTTAATTTGTTCGCTATTCCAGCCTTACTTTGGTGGTATTTTTATTGTTATAATTTATATAGCTATTTTTGCCCATATAATCATGTCTTATTTTATGTATCCTATAATTCGTACCAACTCATTGTTGGAATGTTTATTTATGTGCATATTTGGTTCTGATGAATTGTAATAAAATATACAGATATTTATATATAGCAAAATGCATTAAATGTTTTGATATGAAAAGTTATGATAATTTGAACCAATTAAAAACAATTTTATCTATTTAATTTTTGCCTGCTCCCGTGTGCTTCTTTAAAGTCCTGCCAATCCTTTTCTTATTATATATAATTACTCAGGATGGAGGTGGGGATTTGAACGGCCCCATTTTAACCTCATTTAAAGTCCAAAACATGGTGTTTTCTATGCCGAACGAACAATGTTTCATACGAATGAATAATGTGGCCATGAACATGAAAGTTGCCATTTTAAAATGTACAACAGTAAAGAAAAGCACATGGAGCAGCACGAACATTAGAAAAATAAAGAATAGCAACACAGGACAACTACTTAATTTTGCAGCACTCTCCAGATCCTTCTGTACTGCTCAAGCTCCCTTAATATGAGGTCCGACCACCGCTTCTTGAGTTGATCCTTGGATCGTCATGGATTCTTCTGCAGACTTTTGACCACTTTCGCCATTATCTTGGCCTTTCTGACATTGGGGTTGGGGTAAGGTCCATACTTCCCGTCATAGTCGGTCCTCTTCAGGATGTCCACCATCTCCAACATCTCCCCAAAGGACATATTTGAGGCCTTAAATCATCTCTTCCGGGATTGGGACGTTTCAGGCTCCCGGCTTTCCTCCTCCTCGTTGGTGTAATTATCAGACACCTGCTCTGTCTCTGCCATGTGCTCTTCCCCACTACGCCGAACGAGAAGGAGCTGGGAATAGACTAGAAAGAACATCGGGGGCGGGCGGAGTTTCACGCATGCGCAGTGTATATAAAGCGTAACACGTGTGCGTAGTATGTACTATCTGTGAGCGGAGGCAGGAGTATCGGAGGCGCCGATCGTGATAACGAAGGTAAGATTTAAATTTGGGCCTATACTGCTTCTAGATTGAGGCCTTTATTTTGACAAGTTTATAAGAGGCTGACATTAGGGTTTGTCTGGTGTTGTGCCTTGCAGTGAAAATGGATCTAATCAATGGACTTTATGCCAATCTTCATTGATATGTTCAGGGAGCTGCCCTGTCTGTGGCAGAAAAACCACCCCGAATATAAGAACCAAACAAAGAGGAAGGCAGCGCTGGATAATTTGCTGCAATTTGTGAAGCCGGTGATCCCCACGGCAGACATCACCCATTTGAAGATCCTAATTGGTGGAATGAGGAGTACTTATCTAAGGGAGCACAAGAAGGTCCAGGATTCCCAGAGATCAGGAGCAGCAGATGACATTTATGTCCTCAGGCTGTGGTACTATGACAGGCTGCATTTTATGGCAGGTCAGACTGAACCCAGGCCAGCACTCTCCACTCTTCCTTCCATGCTTCCTTCCCCCCCAGCTGAGGCTTCTGATGTCCAACCTGGGCCTTCCAGGCAGCAACATGTGGAGGAGCTCAGCTTGAGCCAGGTATAGCATTCTTCAAAATATTTATGGTTGTCCAATCAATGATGTTAAATCTATGTTACTTTGGAATACTAATTTATGATTGTGATTGATGAACCAAAAACTAAAACCATGTCTCTTTTTCATACACAGGAAAGTCTCAGCCAGGCGGTGGCCGGGCCAAGCAGGCTGCCGAATACCCAGGTCCCTCCCCTCCGCCTTCAAAGAAAAAGTGGCAGGAACAGGAGTAACCTGGAGGAGGCTGCAATAGGCCTATTTTGGAAGGCTACCGAGGCCCTCAGAACACCCCACAGTGTGGAAGATGATTTTGCAGAGCTAACTGCCTGCAAAATGATGCAGATGGAGGAGGGCCAATGACTCTTATGTGAGTTTTTAATTTTGAAAGCTCTAAATAAGGGGTTGAGGGGCCAACTCACATGTGAAAGCCACATTTGTCAGCTCACCCATGG
The DNA here is from genome assembly GCF_042186555.1 of Aquarana catesbeiana. Lineage (NCBI taxonomy): Eukaryota > Metazoa > Chordata > Amphibia > Anura > Ranidae > Aquarana > Aquarana catesbeiana. The sequence goes on along the minus strand of NC_133328.1, from coordinate 376,988,894 downwards.
TCCTCCTCCTCCAGTTCCTCCTCCTCCAGGTCCTACTCCTCCTCCTGCCACCTCTCCAACACCAGAGCCACAGCCAGGAAGGAAGCGTGGAAGGAAGACCAGAGAGTGATGGCCTGGGTTCAGTCTGGTCTGACAAAATTTTTGTTTTAATTATATTTGTTTCAATTATACTCGCCTATGTGTGTTTTCCTTCAAAAAGGACAGTTTGTTTGTGAGGAGACAGGTACATTTTCAAAAATACAATGTGAAATTAACAAGAGACACCAACACCAAACAAGCTCCTTGAGATTAAATAATACAAGATAATAATGGTGTTGTGGTAACTTGACACACAAAACACACCCAAAAATATTCAGGATGTAAAAAAAAAAAAAAAAAAAAAAAAAACATGATCAGGCTTGAAAAAAATACAAACCCCCCCAAAAAAATATATCTTTTTTGACAGATGTGACAAATCAAAATATATTGATGAAATCATGATAAATAATAAAGAAAGAAGTTTGTGAGAAGTCTGTGTGAATATCAGCAGTAAAACAACTTCATTCTCCTAACATTATAAAGAAGAACAGAGTGCGCTGCATTAAACAATTTTAAACATTGCAGCCTGATGAAAGTGCTATATCCATTCCGAATGCTAATTTTACCAGACCGAGCTGTTCCATCTCGGAATTTCTTCTGAGTATGCGTGGCACTTTGTGCGTCGTAATTGTCCACACACGGTCGGAATTTAACGCGATCAGATTTTGTTGTCGGAAAATTTTATAGCCTGCTCTCAATTTTTGTGTGTCGGAAAATCCAATGGAAAATGTCCGATGGAGCCCACACACGGTCGGAATTTCCGACAACACGCTCCGATCGCACATTTTCCGTCGAAAAATCCGACCGTGTGTACAGGGCATTAGAGTTATAGTTATTCCTTTGTTGCAGGGTTTCTATCTATACACCCTAAGGCTCCATTCACACTAGCGCGTTTTTTGATGCATTTTGCATTTTGCAGAAATGCACGGGAATTTTTTAACATGGGTTCCTATGGAACATGTTCACATCAAGGCCTTTTTGTTTTTCTGCATTTTTGGAAAGGGTCAGGGACTTTTTTTCATGCAAAATGCAGCGTTTTTCATGTAATAGAATTCAATGGACAGGCATCAAAAACGCAAGTGCACCGTTTTTGCAGCGTTTTTGGTGTGTTTTTGATGCGTTTTTGCCGTTTTTTTTTTTTTTGTTTTTTTTAATTTTTTTTTTTTTTTTTTAATTTTTTTTAAGACTGTAAAAAAAACTGTAAAAAAAAAAAACGCAAAACGCAAATCGCGGCAAAATCGCGGCAAAATCGCGGCAAAAACGCTGCTCAAAAACGTGGCAAGCATGAAAAAAACCTCCAAAAACGCTCAAAAGCAACATGCATAGGTGTGAATCGAGCCTAACTATTACTGCATTGTTTGCATTATTGTTGGAAAATCTGAAATATTCACAAGCCGGGTTTCTTCTCATTTTGGCTGTGCTATTTATCACCTACCACTTGGTTTTATTATTGACTTTGTACTAACTATCAGAAGTGTATGGGTGATAACATTTGCCTTCATTGTTTTATTGTACCCTTTCCACGTTTCCACAGAGTGGACCTGGAGACGAGATTTATCGGATCCAGATCCACTAATTAAATACTTTGGAACGGTTGACACATTCTAAAGTGCTCAGATAACCGTCCCTCTTTCTCTTTCTTATCTTAACACCTTTTCAAACCTTGCCCCTCCCTATCTCTTACCCCCACCCCTCTCTTCCCTGTCTCTTACGTGATTGCACTGTAACACACCGATTTTTGACCAGCTTGGAGTTTTAATTTCAGGTTTGGCATGGAACATTGCGCTTGTGGGTTCTCCAGATGGCCTATTCATCCCTAGGCCGAGGCCCTACAATCATCTCACATAATGTAAAGGGGCTGAACATACCAGAAAAAAGGTCCACTCTGCTACGAGAAAAGTAGGCCACATTTTGCTTTTTTGCAAGAGACGCACTTTCAGACCAATCAGATACCTAAACTGACCAGCCCATATTTTATAGAGGCACTGCATTCCACCAATGACTCGGCCAAATCAAAGGGGGTATCGATTCTGGTGAGCAGGGAAGCCCCCCTCAACTTGATGGACAGATTCGTGGATTCAGAAGGAAGATATATCTTCCTTAAAGGCACATACGCAGGGTCCCCTATTACCCTTGCAAATGTTTACTTCCTAATTCAGCCCATGTGAACTACTGCCAATGCATGATATGTGCGCTCACGGGCTTCACATCTGGCTGCTTAATAATGAGAGGGGACTTTAACATGCCACTTAACCCCCTGATGGACACCTCATCGGGAAAGACATGTATTATTTACAAGATACTTAAAAAGATTAAAATGCTCCTACACTCAATGCATTTAATTGATACCTGGCGATTTCTTCATCCAACAGACAAAGACTATACCTTTCACTCCATCCCACATAACCACTACTCCCATATAGATTTCCTGTTCATATCCCAAAGGGATCTACCCAGGATGACAGAGGCTAAGATAGGCATACAGTCCATCTCAGACCATGCACCCTTATCCCTGACAATAGTGGGGATTACACCTAAGGTTGACACAGACTCCTGGAGACTGAACGCCTCACTCCTGACAGACCTGAATCTGTTGCCCAAAATTACCGCTAAGCTCAAGGATTTCTTCCAACTAAATGAGACCCCAGGAGTGGACCCCTTAATGGTTTGGGGAGCACACAAATGCTCTATAAGAGGTGATTTGATGAGAATGGGTGCACATCGTAAATGAACACAAGAGACTGAAACTAATAGACCGACAAGTTTAATTTCCCAACTAGAGACAAAACACAAACAATCCCTGTCGGAGACCTCAGCCACAGACCTCCTAGAGGCAAGGAAAAAAATTACAACTAAGCTTGGAAGCTAAAACGCAGCACCTCCTATTCTTTAGAAAAAGGATGTATTATGAGACTGGAGATAAATGGGGCAAGTTGCTGGCCGGGGCCCTACGAGAGCCTAATATCTCCAAACACATAATGAGAATCAGAGGTGGAGACTGGATGTTAAAACTGACGACATTGCAAAACATTTTCACGCATACTACTCAAAACTATATAACTTGCCTGCACAACACAAACCACCAGGAGTCGAAGGAGATAGAGCCCAGGCAATACAGGACTACTTAAGACAGAGCGGACTCACTCAATTAGCCGTAGAAGACATAGCCCAATTAGAAAACCAGATCACCTCCATGCAAATCCAACAAGCCATTAAAGCCCTAAAACCTGGGAAAAGTCCAGGCCCAGACGGTTACACTTCCATTTATTATAAGACCATGTTCATCAACATACTGACAGAACCCTTAAAGCAGAGTTCCACACAAAAATGGAACTTCCGCTTTTCGGAACCCTCCCCCCCTCCGGTGTCACATTTGGCACCTTTCAGGGGGGAGGGGGGTGCAGATACCTGTCTAAGACAGGTATTTGCACCCACTTCCGGCATAGACTCCCATGGGAGTCAATGCCTCTTCCCGTCCCAACCGCGCTGTCTGCTGGGAACACACAGCTCCCAGGAGAGAGCGGGGACCACTAGGGACGCGCAGCGCGACTCGCGCATGTGCAGTAGGGAACCGGGAAGTGAAGCCGCAACACTTCACTTCCTGATTCCCTCACCTAGGATGGCGGCGGCAGCTGCCAGAACCGAGCGGGTTCTCGGCGTCCGGTGCCGACATCGCTGGACCCTGGGACAGGTAAGTGGCCATGTATTAAAAGTTAGCAGCTGCAGTATTTGTAGCTGCTGGCTTTTAATATTTTTTTTTTTTGGCGGTGTGGATAAACCCCCGCTTTAAAAAGAGCTTTTAACTCCTATCCACAGACACGGAGAAGGCTTTCGATAGAGTAGCCTGGGACTTTATGTTCGCGACCTGCACTCGCATAGTTCTTAACCCCCACATGATGGCATGGATCACAACACTTTACCAACAACCCTCAGCCAGGATAAAAATGAATGGATCATTGTCAGAGAAAGTGGAGATGTTGAATGGCACGAGACAGGGATGTCCCCTGTCCCTGTTGCTATTCATCCTCTCACTAGAACTGTTTATCCGCACGATTAATAAGAATAATTCAGTGAACAGTATCCCTATACATAACAGGGTGTACAAGACAGCAGCATATGTAGACGATCTCTTATTCTTCGTGACGAACCTGCATACCACACTCCCCAATCTTATGAAAGCTTTTGCTCACTATGGTTTTCTCTCCAACCTCAAAATAAACCTAAATAAAAATCACAAGCCATGAATGTGAATTTATCCAAGACTAAGGATGAGCCGAACACCCCCAGGCAAAAAATTTGTTCGAACATGTGAACACCCGTAAAGTCTATGGGACACGAACATGAATAATCAAAAGTGCTAATTTTAAAGGCTTATATGCAAGTTATTGTCATAAAAAGTGTTTGGGGACTTGGGTCCTGCCCCAGGGGACATGGATCAATGCAAAAAAAAGTTTTAAAAATGGCAGTTTTTTCGAGAGCAGTGATTTTAATAATGCTTAAAGTGAAATAATAAAAGTGTAATATCCCTTTAAATTTCGTACCTGAGGGGTGTCTATAGTATGCCTGTAAAGGGGCGCATGTTTCCCATTTTTAGAACAGTCTGACAGCAAAATGACATTTCAAAGGAAAAAAAGTCATTAAAAACTACTCGCTATTAATGAATTGCCGGTCCGACAATACACATAAAAGTTCATTGATAAAAACGGCATGGGAATTCCCCACAGGAGAACCCCGAACCAAAAAAAAAAAAAAAAAAAATGACTTGGGGGGGGTCCCCATAAATTCCATACCAGGCCCTTGTCTGGTATGGATATTAAGGGGAACCCCGGCCAAAATTTTTTTTAAAAATGGCGTGGGGTCCCCCTCAAAATCTATACCAGACCCTTCAGGTCTGGTATGGATATTAAGGGGAACCCTGCGCCAAAATTTAAAAAAAAATGGCATGGGGTCCCCCTAAAAATCCATACCAGACCCTTATCCGAGCATGCAACCTGGCAGGCCGCAGGAAAAGAGGGGGGGACAAGAGAGCACCCCCCTCCTGAACCGTACCAGGCCACATGCCCTCAACGTTGGGAGGGTGCTTTGGGGTAGCCCCCCAAAACACCTTGTCCCCATGTTGATGAGGACAAGGGCCTCATCCCCACAACCCTGGCCGGTGGCTGTGGGGGTCTGTGGGCAGGGGGCTTATCGGAATCTGGAAGCCCCCTTTAACAAGGAGACCCCCAGATCCCGGCCCTCCCCCCTGTGTGAAATGGTAAGGGGGTACAAAAGTACCCCTACCATTTCACAAAAAAACTGTCAAAAATGTTAAAAATGACAAGAGACAGTTTTTGACAATTCCTTTATTTAAATGCTTCTTCTTTCTTCTATCTTCTTTCTTCTATCTTCTATCTTCCTTCGGTTTCTTCCTCCATCTTCTTCTTCTTCTGGTTCTTCTGGTTCTTCTGGTTCTTCCCCCGGTGTTCTCGTCCGGCATCTTCCTCCGCGGCGTCTTCTTCCTTTCTTCTCCTCGGGCCACTCCGCATCCATGATGGCATGGAGGGAGGCTCCCGCTGTGTGACGCTTCTCTCTTCATCTTCTTCTCTTTATTGTCTTCTCTTCATCTTCTTGTCTTCATCTTCTTTTTGGCCCGCTCTGCATCCATGATGGCATGGAGTGAGGCTCCCGCTGTGTGACACTTCTCCTCTTCTGATGGTTCTTAAATAATGAGGGGGGGCCACCTGGTGACCCTGCCCCCCTCTGACGCACGGGGACTTGAAGGGACTTCCCTGTGGCATTCCCCGTTATGTCAGAGGGGGCGGGGGTCACGCGTTACGTAACCCCGCCCCCTTCTGATGTCACGGGGAATGCCACAGGGAAGTCCGCGTCCAGTCCCCGTGCTTCAGAGGGGGGCGGGGTCACCAGGGGGCTCCGCCCCACCGTTATTTAAGAGCCATCAAAGGAGGAGAAGCGTCACACAGCGGGAGCCTCCCTCCATGCCATCATGGATGCGGAGTGGCCCGAAAAGAAGAAGAAGACAAGAGGATGAAGAGAAGAAGATGAAGAGAGAAGCATCACACAGCGGGAGCCTCCCTCCATGCCACCATGGATGCGGAGCGGCCCGAGGAGAAGAAGGGAAGAAGACGCCAACGCCGGACGAGAACACCGGAAGAAGAAACCAGAAGAACCAGAAGAAGAAGAAGATGGAGGAAGAAACCGAAGGAAGATAGAAGAAAGAAGAAGCATTTAAATAAAGGAATTGTCAAATTGTCAAAAACTGTCTCTTGTCATTTTTAACATTTTTGACAGTTTTTTAGTGAAATAGTAGGGGTACCCCCTACCATTTCACCCCCCTACCATTTGTACCCCCTTTCACACAGGGGGGAGGGCCAGGATCTGGGGGTCCCCTTGTTAAAGGGGGCTTCCAGATTCCAATAAGCAGACCCCCACAACCACCGGCCAGGGTTGTGGGGATGAGGCCCTTGTCCTCATCAACATGGGGACAAGGTGTTTTGGGGGGCTACCCCAATGCACCCTCCCAATGTTGAGGGCATGTGGCCTGGTATGGTTCAGGAGGGGGGGGCGCTCTCTCGTCCCACCCTCTTTGCCAGGTTGCGTGCTTGGATAGGGGTCTTGTATGGTTTTTTGGGGGGACCCCACGCCGTTTTTTTTTTTCAATTTTGGTGTGGGGTTCCCCTTAAAATCCATACCAGACCTGAAGGGTCTGGTATAGATTTTGAGGGGGACCCCACACCATTTTTTTTTTAAATTTTGGCCAGGGTTCCCCTTAATATCCATACCAGACCTGAAGGGCCCGGTATGGAATTTAGGGGGACCCCCACGTCATTTTTTTTTTAAATTTTGGTTCGGGGTTCCCCTGTGGGGAATTCCAATGCCGTTTTTATCAATAAACTTTTATGTTCATTGTTGGACCGGCAATTCATTAATAGCCGCGAGTAGTTTAAATGACTTTTTTTCCACTGAAATGTCATTTTGCTGTCAGACTGTTCTAAACACGGGAAACATGCACCCCTTTACAGGCATACTATAGACACCCCTCAGAACATGAGTTCGACTCGAACTCGAAGCTCATCCCTATCCAGGACCAACCTAGCCAGAATCCACGCTAATTGCCCCTTCAAGTGGGAGGGAACAGCACTAAAATACCTGGGAATATGGCTGACCCCCAAGTTGTCAATGACGTTTGATACAAATTTCCCACCCTTACTCCAAAAAATAGAAAAGGACCTAAAACTTTGGAATGCAGGCTACTTCTCATGGTTTGGGAGAGCCGCCATTCTGAAGATGGTCATATTGCCCAGGCTTCTGTACCTCCTACGGGCACTGCCAATCAAAATACCTCAGAGGTTTTCTAAAAAATGACACACCACCCTCCTGGCCGCCTATGGTAACATAAAAAATCTAGGATCAAATTTGCACTTCTGACCAGACCTAAGGAATTAGGAGGGATGGGGCTTCCTGATTTCAGGAAATACTACATTGCAGCCCACCTTATGAGAATAATAGATTAGCATTGTCACAGGAGTACTAAAGACTGGGTGGCTTTGGAGGAGAGATTAAGCCCCTACCTCCTACTTTTCTCCCCATGGAACCCGAGACTCCAGAAAGCCAATGCGTTAAAACAAAAGCTGTTAATGTAAACTACACTAGCTGTCTACACGGAAGCGGCGAAAAACCCCACAATGACCTCTCCACTGAGCCCCCTAACTCCCTTATCAGACAACCCAGACTTCCCGCCGGGAATCGGGAACCGACTGCTACGTCGCCCCCCCCCCCCACTAATAAAACCCTACAAGCAGGAGGCTGTTTTCGGAATGGGAGACTCAAGGATTATGTGACTTTAAAAAGAGACAGTGGGCTACCCAATGTACCAATCTGGACATACTTCCAACTATGCAGTTATGTGGGTGGTATGACCAGACAAAGAGACTTCTCCAGACAGTTGACAGACCTAGAGAAGGTCTGCGCTGAGGGTGCGCAATTGCAAAAAGCAACCTCAATCACATATAAGTGGCTGCAAAACACTATCCCCAATGAAGAAGACAGATTCAGAAAGTGCTGGTCCACGGCACTCAAGCTGACTATTGCTGACAACCAGTGTAAAAAAAACTTGCATCCTCGCGCATAAGTGCTCTATAAGCACTAAGACGCAAGAAACGTCCTATAAACTACTTACTGTCTGGTATGTCACACCAGCAAAATTGCAGTCCTGGTATGCTCAAACCTCAAACGTATGTTGGAGATGTGGAAGGGATATGGGCACGCTCGTACACATCTGGAGGCACAAACTAATAACAGAAACCAAGCTAGTGCTGGATGCTGCCTGTTGTCTCCTACACATCTCTCCGTTCCCACTCAAACGCTACAAGAACTCGTTAACCAAACACTTGCTAAACGCGGCTAGGAAGACACCCTGGCTCAGGCCTCTGATAGTGTAGTCAGGTTTCATAAAACCTGGACACCCTGGTTTGAATTTCATTACTCTGATACATACAAGGATCTACAAAGATGCTAAATATATCAACCCTTCCACGTATAGGTGGCTAACAGCCACCTCAAGTGTTATCTGATCAACCTAAACTAATGGTGTAATTCTATCCCTAGAGAACATGGTTTTATGCCCCACAGATGGTTATGTATGTGACCCACGCAGTATCGTCAACAAGACAACTAACTATTGAACCACACTCCAAAACCTCCCCAAATCCCACCCCTACTCTAATTCTTTTTTCATCTCTTTATATTCTTTACTTTGGTTAATCTATATACACTAGTATGGAACTACCCAAAGTGTAACCAAGCGCACTTACATAGGTTCTTAGTTTACACAGATTGTGTAATTTTGATACAGACTTCTATGAACCATAGAAATGATGAGTGATGTCAGATTAATGAGATATGGATGTTTGATACTCCAGCTTGATATTTGATTTCATTGTCAACAGAACCAATACTCTTAGCATTATCACAAAACTGAAATGCAACTGACAGCTATAAAGGTTTATTATACATGACTGTAATATTTTCTGTACTAATGTTGAAGTTCAATAAACTTTTAATGTTTAAAAAAAAGAATGTATAAAGAATAGAAATTCAAAGGCATAATAGATCTATATAAAAAAATATATATAAAAAAGAAGGCATAATCTATCTTTTGAAAAAATAAAAATAAAAAATACGCCCACACCTAAAATTGTGCATTTATCACTTTTTACATTCAAGCCTGCAGAGCGTTGCAACTTAGAGCAATACATTGTGGGTGCAATGCACAGGCTCTTGCATCATTTGCTCCTAATCCCAGGTCTGTTCAGAGGTACAGACATTCTATTATGGGGCTGAAGGAAGTACAAAATGAACTACAAGTGTGGTGACATCCATGCATTTGGACCAGTGCAGCCTGTGAGTCCCTCTACTCTGGTGGCAGATGAGAATGCATAGCTCCCAACTGTCCCTGATTTCGAGGCACTGTCCATGATTTGGAGCAATATCCCTCTGTCCCCCCTCATCTGTCCCTCATTTTGGTCTGATCTATATAGTTGTATATAAAATGCACATTTTATCTTTCAAAAAGTGTATCCCAGTGCTAAACCTTTCATTCAAATTCTAAATTGCTGCATTTTTAAATATTAACAGCGAGCATAAAGGAATAGTAGTGGTAAAAAAAGCCCTTGTGGATTTAATTAACTTTTTTTTGGTTAATTCTTCTCTAGTAGGTGTCCCTCATTCCCATCTCTAAATGGTAGAGGTATGAGAATGTAGTCTTTCCATTCACAGATGCCTGTGAATGGATGATTCATCTGTGTGAAGTCATGCACAGCCATGCTAAATAAAATAAAAAATTGAATGCTGCAGGGAGAAGCACCCTGCAATTGAAGTAGATGGGAGAGTGGGTCGAGTGTGAAGAATGTGGCAATGGGGGGGATTTACTAAAACTGGAGCACACAGAATCTAGTCCAGCTGTGCATATTAACCAATCAGCTTGTAGGTTTTATTGTCAAAGTTTAATTCAGCAAGTTGAAGTTAGAAGCTAATTGGCTACCGTGCACAGCTGCACCAGATTCTGCACTCTCTAGTTTTAGTAACTATTTCCCAATGTGTTATGCTACAACCTAAATATGGGTGTAACAGGAAACATAGTCACAAAGGTCAACTATGCTTTTATTGTTTTTTCTATGCCTGTGTGTGCATGTTCATGTACTGACGGTTTGCTGTGCAATAATGGGAGGTAGTTTGCACGTCAAGCTCATGATTGCTGTCATAGTATCATTATCATTAACCAATATTAAAAAATATCCAACATAACGATGAAAAAATGTGGGATTTTTTAGGTGCCAGTAAATCAAAACTGGTTATGTTGCTTCAAAAATGTATTTACCTAGTCATAAAATTCTTTGATTTAAAAACACAAATGTTCACCATTAAAATGATCCCCATTTTCCCTTAAATTCTGTTGTATATTATCACTCTATATGAAATATATGAAAAAAATCTAAAGAGATTTTCCATACGAAGGATGAGGGAAGTAGAGGATGATCTTCTTGATGCTTTTTGAGAGCCAAATCAATCACTTCCTCAGGAAATCAATGTGGTATAGCTAATTGACAAGGTAGCATTAAGATGAGGCAAGCTAGAGTTAAAACTAAAGTGGTATTTGTCCCAGGGATGTGTGCGACAAGTGTCCAAGGTGGACAGTGGCAGCTGGTGCTCAAAATTTTCGGGGGGCAAACAAACTTGCCCCCCCACTCGCACTACCCCCGATGCTCGCTCGCACTAACCCATGCCCCCCCCCGCCCCCCCCCCACAGCGCTCGATGGCCTTACCTTATGTGTGGAGGTGCATGGAGGAGGTTGCAGAGGAATATTTTTTTTTTAAATTTCTTTTTTTAACAATATATTTTTTTTTTTTAATCTTTTTTTTTTTTTTTTACAAACAGGCATGTTTTAAAACATAACATACACACAACTCTGGAACTTACAAAGTTCAACATCTATAAAATGAAGGCAATATCAGACATTATAGTGTCAAAAATGTCTTTATATTGCCATAAATCAGATGGGGTGATATCACCCCTGTAAAAGCCAAATTTTGAAGATGCACACAAATTGGGATTCCAAATGGGTAATGTCAACATGTGCTATCTCCTATCATGGGGGATCAATGGACGTGTTTTGTGGGTGCAATCCCTTCCTCTCACCTACTAGCATTATGAGGTAGGGGTTGCACCCACAAAACGCATACATTGAGATCTCCTGATGGCAGATAGCACATGTTGACACAACGTGTGCATCTTCAAAATTTGGCTTTTAAAATTCAAAAAACCTAAAATCACAGAATGTAGTCATCTAAGAAGGAAATGAAGAACATGATTGATTTTGTTTTAGGGGAAAAGGGATTAGATTCTCCCCAAAACATCGATCATGTATTTCATTTCATGCTGCATGATGTTCAGGCGAATGTGCATTGCATTGATCTCCCCATTCCAGGCCATGATCTTGGCAATGAGTGTTTGGGCGCTGGCGCTTGTAAATGGTTCCGCCGCTTCCCCTTCCACAACCAGAACATCACCTAAAATTGATGAAAAAACATGTATTTAGAAATATGCAGGCATACATAGATTACCTGAAGCTGGGGTGTCAGACACTCACCTGGTGGGGTGCCCATGTTGCCCTCTTCCTCCACCTCTCCTTCCTACACATCCTCGGGGGGGCTGGGGCTAATTTCCCATTCAGGCTAGCAAGGTCAGGGGTCCCTGGGATCCTGTTGTCTGAGTCTTTTCTCCCCTATGAGAATGAAACAAAAGGTATACTTAGCACACAGATATTTGAGTCCAGAAATAGGAATATGAAACATTGCTTAGAAGTGGTGTACAATTGTCTGTTTGGGAAGAAATCCAGGTTGAAGACATGATTAAAATTCCCTTTTAACCAAACTGCAATACTTACATTTTTTGGCCAAGTTTCACAGATGGAGACACCCCAAGTATCCCCTGAGGCCCCTGTGTGGATTACCCTAAAAAATTTTCTCTGGTGTCCCACACATCTGGACTCCTGAGTCCAGATGTGTAAACATCTACCGAGTGTCCTCTCCTTACATTCCACTGAATGAAGTTTGCTGTTCATTCTAGTTTCAAAGACATCTAGACAACAATGTCCTAAACTTCTTTTAATAAGACAAATTAGCAAGACCAAAATGTAGTTAAAACCTTGTATCAAATAAATACATTGTATATATTTTCAAAGGATGTTTCCTACTAACGATATTTCCCACTAACGATATTTCCTACTATAATGATGTTTCCTACTAACGATGTTTCCTACGAACGATTACTGTGTCCACGAACATGAAAGTAGCCATTTAAAACTGTACAACAGTAAAGAAAAGCACATGGAGCAGCATGCAAGTTAATAATCTGAATAGGAACACACGACAAGTACTTACTTTTTTGAAGCACTTTCTTTATTCTTCTGTACTGATCCTGCTCCCTCACTTTAAGGTTGGACCAGTGTTTCCTTAATTGGTCTTTGGAGCGTCGTACCCCAAAATTCTGCTACAGAGTCTTCACAACTTTTAAAACGATTTTGGCCTTGCGCCAAGGCCAAAATAGCTGGGTGTACGGTCCATGCTTCCCATCGTTCCTCCACAAGATGTCCACCATCTCCACCATATCTTCAAAGGCCATATTGGAGGCCTTAAATCTCCTCTTCCCGGATCGGGACGGAGGGTTTTCCTCGTTACTGGAATAATTTCCAACCACCTGCTGTTTCTCCACCATGTTGCTCCTGCTGCGCACCGTAGAGAAAAGGGGTGGGGAATATTCGTGAAAAAGAATGTCAGGGGCGGGCGACGCGGGCAGAGTTTCACGCCTGCGCAGTGTATATTAAAGCTAACATGCATGTGTCGTACGTACGTACGTACATTCTGTGCGCAGAAGAAAGAGTAACGGAAGTTGCGAGCGTCCGAAACGAAGGCCATTTTTTTAAAAATATTGAACATCAGTGTCCTATACTGCTTAAAGATTGAAGCCTATAGTGGGATAAGATTATGAGAGTTTAGGCTGACATTAGTGTTTTTGTCTTGTGTATTGTCTTACAGAAAAAATTAATAAATTTAAGGACCCAGAATTTCTGTCCAGATTTATTGACAAGTACGGGGAAATGAGGAATCTGTGGGAGGTCAAACACAGTTCATATTACAATAAACAAGTAAGGAAGGCAACGCTGGAGAAACTTCTGGGTTTTGTGAAGACTTGGATCCCAGAAGCAGACATGAAGTTTTTGGAAAGTAAAATTGGGATCTTGGAAACATGTATAGGAAGGAGCATAAAAAGATCCAGGCTTCCCTGAGATCAGGAGCATCAGCAGATGACGTATATGTACCCAAGCTGTGGTACTTCCAAAAACTGCATTTTCTGGACGACCAGACTGAAGCCAGGGAATCTCTTTCGACCCTTCCCTGCAGCCTTCCCTCCACCCCTCCCTCCACCCTTCCCTCCACTTCAGCAGAGGCTGATGAGGAACAACCTGGGCCTTCCATCCTGGAAGAACCAGATGCGCCCAGCTGGAGCCAGGTATATTATTTTTCAACATATTTATTGTTCTAATATTAATGATGTTAACTAGATGTTATAATTGATTACCTATTAAGGATTTTATCCAAAAAATGATGTATACATATCAATTGACAGTAGTGGCCAAAAAATGTTTGTGACCAGGAAGTCATGATCTGAAAACTGTGTGCGACTGATGAACCAAAAACTAAAACTATGTCCCTTTTTTATACACAGGATGAGCTCAGCCAGGAGGAGGGTCTGGAAAGTGGCAGGCAGGAGGAGGCCATGCCCAGTGACAGCCAGGATGTGGCCGTGCCCAGTGACAGCCAGGGGGTGGCTGGGCCCAGTAGGAGCCTCACCCAATCCCAGCTGCCTCCCCTCCGTCTTCCAACAAAAAGGCCCAGGAAGGGGACAGTGATGGAGGAGGCAGCACTGGGCCTCATTAGGGAAGCAACAGATGTCCTCAGGAGCCCCACCGACGCTGAAGAAGCCTATGGCTGCTATCTGGCCACCAGGTTGTTAGAATTGGAGAAGGGCCAACGCCTCCTCTGTGAGGGACTTTTTACTGAGGCCCTCCAGAAGGGACTGAGGAGCTAGATAACTGAGGACAGCCACATATATGTATTAAAAAATACAATATTATTCATGAGATCTGGAGAAATAATCCAGAAATCACTTTGTGAGAACTCATTATAACATTATAGAGAAGAAAAAAATGCGCTGCATTAAACGATCACAGAATTTACAGCATGAGGAATGTGCTAGCTCCAATACGAACGCTAGTTTTACCACACCGAGTGCTTACGTCTTGTACTTGCTTCTGAGCATGCGTCGTTTTTGGTCCGTCAGAACAGCATACAGACGAGCAGTTTTCCCGATAGGAACTGGTTCCGGCGGAGTTCTGTTGGAAAGATTTGAAACATGTTCTATATCTAGGTCCGTCAGAATTTTAGATTGAAAAAGTCCGATGAAGCCCACACGTGATCGGAATATCTGACAGAATGATTCTGTCAGACTTTTTCTGCCTGAAAGTCCGGTCGTGTGTATGCGGCATAAGAGGCACCCCATAAAAAAACAAACAAAAGGCTGCCTATATCCTAGCAACTGATGTCATTATCAGTTGCTAGGACTCTAGCCGTTTTGAAAAAAAATACTTGGGTTCCCCCTAGGTATACTAACCAGACCCTTAGTCTTGATGAGGATCTAGTATGGTTTTTAGAGGGACACTATGCAAGAAAAAAATCCTGTGGCACCCCTGTGTGAGTATGGTGAGGCCTCTAGCACATGTCTGATGGCATCCTCATATCCAAATGGCAGCACTGAAGTGCCTCCTGTTATAGACAGCAATTGCATCACTTCCACCACATCCTCCTGAGGTAATTTCCTGTTTAATCACTATAAAGCTGAAAGGTTCCAGAGAGAGATTGCTCAGTTGTTTTATCAATGAAAAGGGGGGGGGGTTGGAACTTTAAATGAGGCACAATAAATGTACCTCCATCCCTGATTCAGGTAAATAAGAAAGGAAAGTGGGACTTTAAATGAGGCAATTGACTTGTGGAGGTAGAGTGCTGGGTAAACATTGTTTATTAGTAACAATGGTATGTAACAAGTAAAAAAGTATCTTCATATATATATATATATATATATATATATATATATATATATATATACATACACATGCACACATGGCATGAACATGATGGATACAAATGTTTCAGCTTGGCAGCACATGATAAATATTAAATATTGATAAAAAGGTATAAATACAAATATATAACATGTCATAGAAATGGCATTTGGCAATAAGGTGAGAAATATCGATCTTTAGCATGATTAATTGTAGATATAATACAGGATATTTCCTATTAATAGGCATTGGTACAGCATATGCAACAGAGCTGCTAATAAAAAAAACACAAAGATACATATACATATAGATAGTTACATAGTACTCAATGAATTTGAATATATGAAAGGTATGTATGGGCCAGTAACTAGATCGTGAGCCAGACTTGACTGGGCACCCCATGGAAACTCGATGCGTTTCATGGCTATATGCCATTCATCAGGAGTTGGGTACAGAGATAAAATGTCGGCTAAAGCACTGTGCTGGGCTAGCATCAAGAGAGATGGGACCCCAAAATGGTTGTCTGTTCCGGAGCTGAGGCAAGGGACCCCGCCCTAGCCAAGAAAACATCCACATAGCATGCTCGATCGCCACAACACATTCCACATGTGTGAGGATGATTGCAAATATAGTGTTGTATGTGTATCCAGTAAATGAGCTGTGTCTGCTACCTCCCTGGTGTAAAACACATAGTGAAATGTGTCGCTATTTATTGTTCCTGATACCCAGTTGCCCCAACCGGTGCTGGGATGGGCAATTGTACCAATCCTGCAATTCAGGAACTGTTCACTATGTGCTGTCACCCATGGCAACCACGTCGGGTAACCGCACCTATGGATTACAAATACATCCAGCGTTTTGCTATTACTGGACGTCTCACTGTGGATTACAAATATGTCCAGTGTTCTGCCAATGCTGGACATCTTGAACTGTTGCTCCAAACTCCTGCTACAAACAATAAAGCAAGCTGGAGAGTGTCTGCTGTTGCCCGGGGTGATCGGAGTAAACCTGCAGGCGGGACTGTACTAAAATCGTGCCCAGGGAGTAGTCTGCCTATCAGTTCCACTGGTGCCAGCCCATCTGGAAGTGAAGGAGCGGTGCTACGCCCTGGAGGAGACCCAGTGTTTCCTGCTAGCAACAGACACAAGGCGGAGGAGCAAGATTGTGGAAGGTGATCAATTACTGCCAGCTTTAACCTGGTCTCTAGAACTGCCGGAGTGGACACTGGTGGACACTGGTGTTCGATTGGAGCACTGCGGGGAATTTGCCCTGGGGATGGTCGATGGCAAGGACCAGCTCTGTTTCCTGTGCCCGGAGTTCCGGATACTTACTGCAGTAATCAGCACATGGGTCCGGTGTGGGCATTGTGGCCGAACCGCTAACACAGCTAGCGTCTGCCCAGCAGGAGCCATGATACTTTAATGTGGACCTGCTTTCAGGACTCTGCCACCCGCAGCCGTGGCAATCCCAGAAGGCCGGACATAATCCCCTAAATACGGAGCGGAGTTGCGGCCAGGTGACTCCTTCAGGAAAAGAGAGGACATGGGACGAGAAAGAAAGACTGTCATGGCCTTCGGCCTGGTCCGGGACTCAGCAACTGTGAGTACTGTCATGCAGGAGCTAGATGTCCCTGAAATGCCGGCTGATCCAATGTCTTTACCTATCCTGTCCGGAAGGAGCCAGTACTGGAGGGGGGGTGCGCCCTCAGGTGAGCTGGACGGGGAGTGCGAAGACAGGGTCATAGATTGGGGTTCTCCCAGACTATTGGCAGAGTTTGGATCTATAGAGAAGCTGGTGGAGTGGTCGTCCCCTGAGGAGACTTCAGGTAAGAAGGAATGGAAAATGGGAGGTTCTCACCCCTTGGAAACTCAGTCTGAAATAGGAGATGAATCAGAGCCAGTGTTGGAACCAGAAGCAGCCATAGGAACCCTCATCCCTAGCAGTCAGCTTTTCCTGAACAGGCCTTCCACCACCCAGACCAGGGCACCCGGTTATCGCCAGTGTGTTGTGAGATCTCCAGATTTCCTGCATCCTGCCGGGGAAAGGGAAACCTAAGGAGCTGCCCAGGTTTTCCCGCCTTCAGTGGAAGGCACACAGAAGGGTTGCCTTGGAGTGGGGCCTGGACTACCCCTATGTTCCTCCCCAGATCATGGGCGTCAATGAAAACTCCCACAGAGAGTGGGAGGACTACATGGTTTGGAACTTTTTGCATGTCCCCAAGCTTCTGCAGGTGCCGGAAAGTGATGCCTGGGCCCGCTTCATAGACATTCGGAAGGAATGGAAGTTCAGGCGTGCCATCTATAAAGACCGGGTGCTTATTGTGAAGGCGGGTCGGCCTACCAAAAAGCCACTTGGTTGCTATCCGGGAGGAAGGGGGAGGTAGGAGCAGACTACCGGACCCACACTTTTACACCTGAGAGACTGTAGGGAATTTCAGCCTGCGTGAGTGTTTTGCATAGACTGCTTGAGTGTAGCAGAATGTGCTTTCCTTACGGACTTTGCTGGACCAAACCAGCCTGTTGCCTTGGGTGTCCAACGCATGAGACGGATCCCATTGTAAGGACACTTGGGGTAAGGTCTGTTCTTGAAACTGAATTTCTTTGGAATCTGCCTGTCTGGGGAGGGACCCTCCCATCAGGAAATCCAGAAGAAAGGACACTTTGTGTGTTTTTGCATAATGTGTCTTTCATACCTTTATTGTTCTATCAGGAGACTGTAACCACTCTCTGATAGGCATGTGTGTAGTGTATAGTTAGAAAAGAATAGGATGCTGTGTTCTATTTCTGTTCTCTTTCAACCTATGGGATGGGACGGCTGTCCATCCCCTCCAGCTGGAGTCAAGTGTTCTTGGGCTCTTTTCTGTAGGCAGAGTATCTCGCTCTAGGGAGAGATGCTCTGGCTCACCATTTGTAAGTTATGTATTGTTATTGCTAGCTGCAGGAACCTGTAGTTAGGAGTGTAATATTGTACATTTGTAAGTACTTACCAAATAATTCAATGTAATTTTTGTGCGTATTTATTTGTACTATAGCCCCACCCAAGTTATTTCCCTTTTCCCTTCCAATTTATTTTATGGGATGCCCTTGCTCCTGGGCCCAGGAGCCATATTTTTCTAAATTCCTAAGCTGAGGGACCAGCTAATTTCTGGTGGGAGGGGAGTGTAGCACTCTCCACTTTAGGTACGTGCTAGAAATAAGATTTTTGTTAGAGCAGGTAAATTTAGGCAGGTCTAGCTGGAAGCCGGGAGTGGCCTAGAGTAGGCTGGTGACTCACAGCTAGCTTCACTTTTCGGTTACTTCCCTTCTACTTCTAGAGGCTTCTAGAAGGAAGGTGGGGAAGAAGGGTGGAGCTGTCTGGGGTGTTCTAATGGGCTCGGACCAATCCTCAAGTTGCATTGGCAGGGGGCAGGCCTCCTTAAATACCTAGAATCAGCCCAGCTGGGGAGGAGTTGTTTGGGTGGAAGAACTGGAGATGGAGTATTAGGCTGTCGGGCCTTTGAGGAAGCTCCCCAGTCTGGGGGGGTGACCTTGGGCCAGAGGCTTGGAGCTGTACTGGAAACCCCATACAACCCAAGGGGTGTCCTGAACAGGAGCAGGAAAGGACAGCGGGGAGTACTGCTGGGCAAGTTTGCAGGAGGGATCCACTAGGTGTCGGTGAGTGTCGGGCACAGAGCTGTGAGGCATGCCAGAGTGGACTGGGAGTGTGCAGTCTGAGATGACAGTGGTGTCATGGGCAGTGAAGACAGACAGCTGCAACCAGGAGGGCGGTTAGGGTCTGGCTGATTGCGAGCAGTAATCCACCAATGAGGGCAGCTAGCACCAAAACTTTCTTTGCTACATCATAGGGGCCCACGATCCCTGCCTGTAATAAGGTATTCTTGCTAAGGTCTGGCTGACACCAGTGTCAGGCCTAACCATGTGCTATCTGCGCCTAAAGAATTGTGCCTGAGGGAGAAGGAGAGATAGTCTGCAGCAAGTGTTGTGCAGAAGGAGAGTATCTAAATTGTCCCAAACCAAGCAAGAATCTTTTTCCTGGGCTTCCCATGAATTCCTTAACCCCATCCAAGTTCTAATCCCTCAATAAAATACAAAAGCAAAACTGATGGACTCATTCATTGTCTTGGAGTGTCTGGAAGTGAATGCCGGGCTGGGCAGGTGTGCCACAATCTCTCAGCAGCCCCTACAGGGGTACTGCTACACTGGAGTGAACCAGCTCTGCTACATCAGTTTCGCTTAGGACTTTCTGAAACCCTTAAGGATGAGTTGGCCAGAGCCTGTGTTCCATCCACACTTGAAAGCACTGTCTCTTTGTGTATACAGATCGATCGCAGATTACGGGAGAGAAAACAAGAAAGGGGCAATACAATATTCCACAGAGGCCCAATTTCTTCTCTGCCCCTTGCAATTCTGACATATCCTCCAAAGCTCCCGAAGATGAACCAATGCAGATTGGAATAGACCGAGGACCTCTCTCTGATATAGAGAGATCTTGTCGTAGATATAAAGGACTCTGTTTATATTGTGGAAATCCAGGACATCAAGTGAAGGAAAGTAAAACAAAGCCAAGTTCTAGGAGAGGTAAGCAATCTAATATATCATTCACCTCACAACAATTGCTACATACCATGTCCTCTCATTGGATCATCTCTCTCTCTTTACAGTGGAATAAAAAGCCTTTGAATCTTAATGCAATGATCAATTCCAGAGATAGTGGCTGCTTTATGGGCACTACATTAGCTAAAGCTTTGTCAGTACTTACTACCAATAAAGAAGCACCTACAAAAATACAGCTAATAGATGGAACTCCTTTAAAATCTGGTCTTATTACACAGAAACCATTTCTCTAGAAATGACCATGGGATTATGCCATAGAGAGACACTCTCTTTTAACCTTGTCTGTTCTCCCATTTTTCCACTGGTATTAGGAATAAATTGGTTACGGAGACACAACCCTACAGTAGACTAGCAAACTGCTGTATTAAAGTTTTCTTCTACGCACCGTCTATCTAGTTGTCTAATGCCTCAAGCTGTGAATCTGACCTTGGAACCTACTACTAATGACATAGGAGGAGAGAAATTGGGACTTTTAAAGCGCACACATATACAAAATTTAGAAAAATAGAAAATATTTATTGAATTAAAAATACATATGTGAAAAGGGGGTAAAACCACAGTACATCAGTAACAAATATCAACAGAAGTAAATTTTCTCTCTACATGTTTCGCCGTTCACGGCTTCTTCAGGAGATTCAAAACAGCAAACAACAATCCATAGACATTGTTAGTATCATAGACTGATAAACAATGAACAGTAAGCATGTTCTAACCATGGCACCAACCTTCAAAATTTCAAAAATGCAGTCATCAATAGCTGAGGAAGGGCAAGCAGGGCCATTTGGGAGCATCATAGAGAAGGGTAATAGACTGGGAAGAACAGAAAGTCCATCTGAATTGAAGGTAAAAATGCAAAAAACATGAGTATAAATGAATATTTGAACATTTGGACAAAAAAAAAAAGGGGAGAAGGTTGAAAAAGCTTACTCCCTAATAATAGCCTACCTTAATGAATTTTTGAGCCAGTCAAGATCTTGATAGCAACAGCGGGTTATATTTGCTCCACTTGCAAGCAAGGGAAAAAAATAAACTTTTTGAGTCAAATAGATTCTTAAAGTATTCCAAAATTCCCTTAAAAAGAAATACAAAAACAAAGTTGCAATAAAAAGTATTTTTTTGGATGAAGACTAAGGTAACAAAGTCCAAATTAATCTTTATCTGGTAATTTCTGAAGCCCTAGGTAGCATGCCTCCTTCCATGGACCGAACCTAACAGTAACTGAGGACTACTTACTTATATACCCCCTCCAGAACATTTTGGTGCCAAAAATTGGTGCCAAAAAATAGTCTGAGGACACGCAATTGGCTGAATTGGACCAGAGACCAGTCACACAGGAAATGACACTTCCATTAACTCTGGTGCACCAGAAATGACATCACGGCAGCCAAAGGAGCAAAAGAGGAAGTGGAGGATCGTATAGAGTAATCCCTCAACTTCCTTTACAGCAATATGGAAAAACCTATGGCAGCCAAAGGAGCAAAAGAGGAAGTGGAGGATCGCATAGCGTAATCCCTCAATTTCCTCTACAGCAAGATGGAAAAACCTATGGTAGCCGGGAGGGGGAAAAAATCAAATAATGCGAAGATGGAACAACAAAAGGACTAAACAGCCCAACCAGTTGGAAAGACCATAAATAATAAAAAGCAGGGACCCAGGAGAAAACCAGCTGAGGTGGCATTCACCCTGGGATAAATGCCTTGGTTGTCCATGTGATGCATCTAGCCCACAGCCAAAAACCTCCAACATAAAAAACCAAAATAAATATCTATCCACGAAAAGTAGAATAAAGATTCACGGGAAAAAAACTTTTTTCTTTTCTCTTTCCCTACAAACAATATTTAATAAGGACAGAGAAATATTAATTTCTCAATAAACAATGGCTGAATCCCTACAGAAAAGGCTTAAAGCTCAAAGACTCATTCAGGCCTGGATACACCGTAGCAGATAAGTTGTGTATCCATTTTGATTCTCATTGAAGAAGTATTTCATCTATATCCCTGCCCCTACCGCAATCTGGTATATGTTCTAATGCAAAAAATTGCATCTTTGAGGCATCGAAGGCATGATATTGCCCCATGTGCCTGCTAATTGGAGTTTCCATCTTTTTTGTATTTAGTAACTTACCACGATCTCTTATCCTGTGAAAAAAGGGCCTATTGGTTTTACCCACATAAAATGCATTACATACACACTTCATGTAGTAAACTACACCAACCATTTTACAGTCAGCAAAAAAATTGGGTTTATAGACTTGGCCATTAGGAAGAACCACCTCTGCAGTGTTGGTGAGTAGATGGCATCTACCACAGGCATAGGTTCCTTTTCCTTTAGTATTAATTCTAGGACAGAGGTGGCTATGTACTAATTGATCTTTCAGAGATCTAGATTTGCGATAGGTAATTTGAAGATATTCCCCTACATATTTTGACAAAATTTCATCCGTAGCAAGTAGATGCCAATATTTCAGAACAATTGCACAAACCTTTTTATGTTCCCCAGCAAATCTGGTAATAAGACAAACAGGTTGTCCACTCTAATGCTTCGTACACACGGTCGGAGCGTTTTGTCGGAAATTCTGACCCTGTGTGGGCTCCATCGGATTTTCCGACACACAAAGTTTGAGAGCAGGCTATAAAATTTTCCAAAAACAAAATCCGGTCTCGTCAATTCCGACCCTGTGTGGACAATTCCGACGCACAAAGTGCCTTGCATGCTCAGAAGAAATTCCGAGACGGAACAGCTTGGTCTGGTAAAATTAGCGTTCGGAATGGATACAGCACTTTCGTCACGCTGCAATGTAAAAAATGGTTTAATACAGCGCACTCTCTTCTTCTTTATAATGTGAGAAGAATGAAGTAGTTTTGCTGCTGATATTCACACAGACTTCTCACAAACTTCTTTCTTTATTATTTATCATGATTCCCTCAATATATTTTGATTTGTCACATCTGACCAAATTTCTTTTTTGTTGTTTTATTTTTGTTTTTTGTTTTTTTCAAGGCTTTTTTTTTTGGGGGGGGGGGGGTTCTATTTTTTTCAAGGCTGATCTTTGTTTTATTTTATTTTTAGTTTTACTCCATAATATTTTTGTGTGTGTTTTATGTGTCAAGTTACCACAACACCATTGATATCTTGTATTATTTAATCTCAAGGAGATTGTTTGGTGTTGGTGTCCCTTGTTAATTTCACATAGAATTTTTGAAATGTACCTGAATCCTCACAAACAAACTGTCCTTTTTGAAGGAAAACACACATAGGCAAGTATAATTGAAACAAAATTTCATTTATTAAGGGCTCAGAACCAAAGAAAGAGGGAGGCAACGCTGGATAAACATCATAAATTGACGAAGCCTTGGACCCCCAGGGCAGACATCAATTCTTTTACTGCAAAATTGGTGGCCTGAGGAGTCCATATCTAAGGGAGTGCAGTCTGGTCCAGAAATCCCAGCGATCTGGAAAGCAGCAGATGACATCTATGTCCCCAGGCTGTGGTACTACAAGAGCCTGCATCTTTTGTCAGACCAAACTGGACCCAGGGTCATCACTCTCTGGTCTTCTTTCCACGCTTCCTTCCCGGCTGTGGCTCTGGTGTTGGAGATGTGGCAGGAGGAGGAGTAGGACCTAGAGGAGGAGGAGGAGTAGGACCTGGAGACGGAGGAGGAGGAGGAGTAGTAGGACCTGGAGGAGGAGGAGGACTATGTGTGAGGTTACAAATGTGGGTAGCACATGTTATTTGGCCCCTCAACCCCTTATTGAGAGCTTCCAAAATTAAGGACTCACACAGGAGTCGTTGGCCCTCCTCCATCTGCATCATTTTGCAGGCAGTTATGCCAGCAAAGTCCTCCTCCACACTGTGGGGGCTTCTCAGGGCCTCTGTAGCCTTCCAAAAGAGGCCTATGGCAGCCTCCTCCAGGTTACTCCTCTTCCTGCCACTTTGCCTTTGAAGGTGTAGGGGAGGGACCTGGATATCAGGCAGCCTGCTTAGCCCGGCCATCTCCTGGCTGAGACTTCCCTGTGTATGAGAAAAGGGACATGGTTTTATTTTTTGCATCATCAATCACAATCATAAATTAGTACTCCAAACTAACATCTAGTTAACATCATTGATTGGACAACCATGAAGATTTAGAGGAATGTTATACCTGGCTCAAGCTGTGCTCCTCCACATGTTGCTGCCTGGAAGGCCCAGGTTGGGCGTCAGAAGCCTCAGCTGGGGGGAAGAAAGCGTGGAAGGAAGACTGGAGAGTGCTGGCCTGGGTTCAGTCTGACCTGACAGAAAATGCAGTCTGTCATAGTACCACAGCCTGGGGACATAGATATCATCTGCAGCTCCGGATCTCTGGGAATCCTGGACCTTCTTACGCTCCCTTAGATAAGTGCTCCTCAGGCCACCAATTAGGATCTTCAAATAGGTGATGTCTGTCGTGGGGATCACCGTCTTCACAAATTCCAACAAATTATCCAGCGCTGCTCTTTGTTTGGTTCCTATATTCAGGGTGATTTATCTCCCATAGACAGGGCAGCTCCCTGAACATATCAATGAAGTTTGGCATAAAGTCCTTATCTTTCAAGATATCCATTTTCACTGCAAGACACAACACAAGACAAACCCTAATGTCAGCCTAAAGTCTTCTAAACTTGTGCAAATACAGGCCTCAGTCTAGAAGCAGTATAGGCCCAATGTTAAATCTTACCTTCGTAATCACATTCGGCGCCTCCGTTACACCTTCCTCCGTTCACAGATCGTACGTACTACACACGCGTGTTATACTTTATAGACACTGCGCATGCATGAAACTCCGCAAGCCCCGGACGTTCTTTCTAGTCTATTCCCCGCCCCTTCTCGTTTGTCGCAGTGGGGAAGAGCACATGGCGGAGTCAGAGCAGGTGTGTGCTAATTACAGCAACGAGGAGGAGGAGGAGGAAAGCCCGGAGGCAGAAACGTCCCGATCCAGAAGGAGACGATTTAAGGCAACAAATATGTCCTTTGGGGAGTTGTTGGAGATGGTCGACATCCTGAAGAAGGCCGACTATGATGGAAAGTATGGACCTTACCCCAACCCCAATGTCTGAAAGGCCAAGATCATGGCGAAAGTGGTCAAAAGTCTGCACCGGAATTTCGGGATACGTCGATCGAATGATCAGCTCAGGAAGTGGGGGTCGGACCTAAAATTAAGAGAGCACGAGCAGTACAGAAAGATCTGGAGAGTGCTGCAAAAAAGTAAGTAGTTGTGCTGTGTTCCTATTCTTTTTATGTTTATTATGTTCGTGCTGCTCCAAGTGCTTTTCTTAACTGTTATCCAGTTTAAAATGTCAACGTTCATGTTCATGGGCACATTATTCATTCGTATCAAACATTTTTCTTTTGGCCTATAAAACACCATTGTTTTGGCCATATGCATTTGCCCACATTTTTTAGGGCCTACTTGTGTGAAACTAATTTGGTTGTGTAGATGGGTTTGTTACTAGAATGAAATGCAAACTAGATTCTGTGTAAGGAGAGGACACTCAGCAGCTGTTTACAGATCTGGACGCTGGAGCACTAGTGTGGGACACAAGAACACCCTTTTTATTAGGGGGCCCACACAGGTGCTCCAGTGTATACTATAGGGGTGACTCCATCTGTGAAGCTTGTACAAAACAGGTAAGTATTGAAGCTTCACAAAGGACAAGAAAAATGCAACATCTTGGAACTCAGCCAAAACAGACAATTGTACCCCACTTCCAAGCAATATTTCATATTTATAGTTCTGCCATCAAATATCTGTGTGCTAAGTAGACCTATTTTTTTTTACATAGGGGAGAAAAGACTCGGAGGATACCCCTCATCCCAGGAGACCAGAGACCCCCCACCTCTGGAAGAAGGGGAAATCCACCCAAGACAAGCAGAGCAGGAGGAGGAAGACGTGGTGGAAATTGGCACCACAACAGGTGAGTGTCTGCGACCACAGGCTCGATAAGAGATGGATGCCGGCATATTTATAATACATGGTGTTTTTTGGTTTCTATCTTTTTAGGTGATTGTGATGTTGTGGATCCAGATCCTTTCACCTCGGAAAGTGCACAGATCCTGATCGGGGAGATCATGGGGTGTAATAGGGACTTGGAAAACATCAAGAAAAACATCAATGATGTTCTTCAAAAAATGAAGAACATCACTGATGTTTTAGGTAGAGTTTTAAACCCCTCCAAATCCCTTTGTTTTTTTGTGTGCTACAAATTTTTGACATTTTTTGACAAATTTGAGAAAAGCCAAATTTTGAAGAGGCACACAGTGTGTCAACATGTGCTATCTGCCATCACGGGAGATCAATGGACGCATTTTAGGGGTGCAACCCCTTCTTCAATAATAAAGTAGCTGTGAGGAAGGGGTTGATGGCAGGTAGCACATGTTGACATTCGTAAATTTGTGTGCATCTTCAAAATTTGGCTTTTTCTGGGGTGACTTCACCCCACCTGAATGCAATATCAAACAGAGTTTGTAAATACTCATGTCTGATATTGCCTTCAAGTTCTACCAAATGTGAACTTTGTAAGTTCAAGATTTGTGTCTTTCTTGTTGGTTTTAAACATGCCTGTTTTATCTTAAATGGACATTTCTACTTTTTCTAATGTGACCCCAAAAATTGTTATACAACAAACATGTTGGTTTGTTTTAAAAACCTTTTCTAAATGCACATGCGATTGTGCTGGTATTAAAAAGATTGTTAATCAAGAATATGTGGATTATTGTCTCAACGCTACAACACTTTTGTGGTGCTCTAATTGGTGTTTTCTGTGACAATGGGTGTTATTTCCTAAGGGCAAATCCACTTTGCACTACAAGTGCAGTTTCAGTGCAGTTTCAAGTGCACTTGTAGTGCAAAGTGTCTTTGCCTTTAGTAAATAACACCCAACAGTGCTTTGTAAGGTTACACAATCACGCCATTTTCAGGACTCATCACATTTCTGTCAGGGTCAGCTAAAACAAACACAAGCAGTAAATGTCACCAAAGATTTGAGTAGTTATTTGTTTTTTTATTTGAAAAAGGTTTCAGACATTGTCTGGCATATTGATAGCCCCCCTACCCGCAAAGTGTTCAAGGTATCTTAGCCGGACATCACGGGCACGCAGGGGGGGCAAGCCAGGACGGCCACTTTCAAGCGCCGTCAGGGTTGTTTCATTTTGAAGTCCAGGAAAAAACACAAGGGGGGGAGGCGCCTCTAAGTGTAGTATGTAAGCCAATTTATTAAAAACACTGTACAAGCAACTCACATTTAGAAGAATAAAATACAGCATGTAGTGCGGTTATGATCCAAAGAGGGAGTCCATCAGATCGATCACAGGTATCACTGATGCCTGACGTGCGTGGGGCTTTGCTGAACACCGCTCGAGCCTGCCGCGGTGGTGATGTACTTCAAAGCGAGGCCTGGAACGCTGGTGGAAGGCAGGCGCGGAGCTGTGACGTCACAGGAATGCGACGCGTTTCCTGAGCGTGCGGGCTACGATGTCACGTAGCTGCGCTCCTTCATCAAGCTACAGGTGGATCGTGGAGGCGACTTAAAAGGGAGTTGGAGGAGGGAAAAAGGGAGGAGAAAGGGAGGAAACGAAGTGGGATGGGAAAGGGAAAAATAGTGACCATATAAAAACACTCTATTAAAATTAAAAAGGTGCATATCTAAAAGTAGTCTCAATTGATGGCAGACTTGCAGGTGATGTATATGTATATATATGAAATGTACCCATGTGAAAAAGCAAATAGGGAAAAAACGGTATCGAATTAATTATGAAGACATAATTGGAATAAAAAATAAAAAATAATAATGAATAATGAAAAAATGAAAAAATAATAATAATAATGAAAAAGTAAAAATAAAAGATAAAGAGATATAAAATGAATAAGATGGATAATTAGATAAGCGCGACATAGGGCCAACAAATTCTAACATTAATTGATAATATTAAAAACTAATAATTGATTCAAAAATAATTTAATAATTAAATAATTAAAAATTAGATTGAAAAATTGAAAGGACCTCAGTATTGCAGTCAAAGGTATTGGTACATATATATATATATATATATACATATACGCGCGCAGATGCGCATCTGTACATACACATACGCACATGTATACACCTTTGCTGTATAGCCCCTATATATACACAACCCATGCAAAACAGGGAACTGGGACCCACTCATGTGAAGGAACCAATGCATATATATGGGTCATATGTAATTGAGAATTTTTGTAAAAAACATATAATACAATAAAACCATTTGACCTATAGGAGACAGTATATAGTTACCATTGGAACCACCAATTGGTTTAATTGGTTTTAATAAATAAACAGATGTAGCAGAAGTATATAATATATTTATAAGATGATTGCGATCTCAATCTCTCATTGATTCCTCCCGGCGAGAGTACATCTAAGGTATAAATTCAGAAGGTCTCACGGGCACAGAGCTTCTTGAATCTCTCAGCAGCTGGGAGGGACCTCGGGATCTGTTCAATGACCCATACCTTGAGGCCATCCGTGAAACCTTGGAGGGCTGAGGCAAAATGTTTTGGAACACTATGGGGGTCTGTTCCCCCCTCGATGAGCCTTCTGTGTTCGCCAAATCTTCGTCTCAAGGCCCTGATTGTCCGGCCTACATACATTAGGCCACACGGACAACTTAGGCCGTAGATGACGAAGTCAGACGAACAGTTTGAAAATTCTTTCAGCATGTAAGTCTTGCCTTTGGTGGTGAAGGATTTTTGTCCATGTTGGACAAAATTACAGGTTTTACATAAGGCCTTTCGGCATTGGTACATGCCTACCAGGGGAATTAATGTGAGTACAGGCGGTATCGTTGGAATAGGTTTAAACTTACTGGGTGCAATCTTGTTTTTAAGATTGGGAGCCCTGCGGTAGATGACTTTAGGGCGAGGTGGGAGTAATGTTTTTAAATGGGGGTCTTGATGTAAAATACCCCAATGTTTTTCTAGAATCTTCTCCATACCTTTATACTTGTTATGGAATGTAGTTATAAACCTACTAGAACCATCATATGTAGGTGGATTGGTGTTGGATTTTGGTGGTTTACCGTGCAGGTAATGTTTGAAAGCGTCTTCCACTAGAATTTCAGGATATTTTTTGTCAAAAAACTTTCTTTTGAGGGTTTCACTTAGTTCAACGTAGTCTGAGTCCCTAGTACAGTTCTGCTGAAGATGGCAGAACTGTCCTTTGGGAATGTTTGTAACCCATTTGGGAAGATGACAACTTTCAAAGTGTAAATACGAATTGCCTGCTGTGGGCTTAGTATAATTTTTAGAGGTGATGGTAGAACCATTATGTCCCAATTCTAGATCTAGGAAAGCGATAGTGGCTGAGTCAGTGGCTGACGTAAAAGACAGCCCATAGGGATTGGTATTGCAATGTTGGACAAAAGGGGTTATCAGATCAATATCACCATCCCAGATGATGATTAGGTCATCAATATATCTCCCGAAGAATATGATGTTGGCCGCAAAGGGGTTGTTTTTGGAAATAAAGTTATTTTCCCATAGACCCATCGCCAGGTTTGCGTAAGAGGGTGCGAAATTCGCCCCATTGCTGTACCTTGTATCTGTTGGTAATATTCTTCATTAAAGGAGAAGTAGTTATGTGTCAGGCAAAATCTTGTTGCTTCCACAATAAACCTTGCCTGGCGCATATTAATCAGAGGATCTGTGGACAAAAATTGTTCTAATGCTGTCAGCTCAAAGTCATGTGGGATGGAGGTGTATAATGAACACACGTCCAGTGAGAGCCAAGCGTAAGTGGGCTCCCACTTGTAAAGGGATAACATTTCCAGGAGATGGGTACCATCCCGAATATATGATTGTAATTGGGCAACTATAGGTTGTAAGAATTGATCTATATATAAACTAAAGCCCGTAGTGACACTATCCATGGCTGCCACAATAGGTCTGCCTGGGGGATCCTCTAGGCTTTTATGGATCTTCGGCAGGTGGTAAAAGTAAGGTACTTGGTAGAAGGTCTTTTGCAAGAAAGACTTCTCAGTTTTGGTAATAATACCTTCTTGAAGGGCAGTGGAAATCTGTTGGTCAGCTTCAATAGCGTATTCGGTTGTGGGGTCCCTAGGAAGTTTAACATATGTCCAGGGGCGGACTGACAACTCATGGGGCCCCCGGGCAATAGAAGATCATGGGGCCCCCTGTGTCTCCGCCCACATGCAAGCCGCACCTACACAAAGCCCCACTTACATGGGGCACACAGTAAGGCACATCACATGGCACACTGCAGAGCACAGGGCACATCATGGGGCACAGGGCATGGGGCACACAGTAGGGCACATCACAGGACACATAATGGGGCACCCAGCAGGGTTTATTATGCTGTACACATCAGGGCACATTATTGAGCACAGCATGGTGCATCACAGAGGGTACAGGGCACATCAGTGGGTACACAGCGGGGCACATCACAGAGCACATCAGGAGATACACAGCAGGGAACGTGCTGCACATCACAGGGCATGTGGCAAATAGTAGGGCACACAGCAGGGCACACAGTAGGGCACATCCTTGGGAACAGGACACAGGCGGTACACATCAGGGCACACATCCCAGGGCATGGGGCACACAGAGCACATTACAGGGCACACAGTAGAGCACAACAGGCGGTACACAGCAGGGCACATCACAAGGCACATCACAGGGCAAGGGGCACAGAGTAGGGCACATAAGGGGGTACACTAGCAGGGCACATCACAGGCCATGGGGCACGCAGTAGGGCAAATAGCAGGGCACAAACCAAAACACAGGGCACACAGTAGAGCACTGGGATCCTCCAGACTTAACACAGTGTCTTTCAGGGTAGCCATCAGGGCGGAAGGCGACACAGTGGGGGTGGAGGACACAGGGAGACACCATGGGGGGGGTTGGAGGGCACAGGGGGACACTGTAGGTGGGTGGAGGGCACAGGGGGACACTGTGTGTGAGTGGCACAGGGAGACACCATGGGGGGGATGGAAAACACAGGGGGACACTGTGGGGGGTGAAGGGCACAGGGAGATACTGTGGGGAGGTGGAGGGCACAGGGGGACACTGTGGGGAGGTGGGGGGCACAGGGGGACACTGTGGAGGGGTGGAGGGCACTGTGGGGGGGAGGGGGAGGGCACAGGGGGGCACTGTGGGGAGGTGGGGGGCACAGGGGGACACTGTGGGGAGGTGGAGGGCACAGGGGGACACTGGGGGGTGGAGGGCACAGGGGGGCACTGTGGGGAGGTGAGGGCACAGGGGGGCACTGTGGGGGGGGTGGAGGGCACAGGGGGGCACTGTGGGGAGGGGGGAGGTGGAGGGCACAGGGGGGCACTGTGGGGGCACAGGGGGACACTGTGGGGAGGTGGGGGCACAGGGGGACACTGTGGGGAGGTGGAGGGCACAGGGGGACACTGTGGGGGGGTGGAGGGCACAGGGGGCACTGTGGGGAGGTGGAGTGCACAGGGGGACACTGTGGGGAGGTGGAGGGCACAGGGGGACACTGTGGGAAGGTGGGGGGGCACAGGGGGACACTGTGGGGAGGTGGAGAGCACAGGGAGATACTGTGGGGAGGTGGAGGGCACAGGGGGACACTGTGGGGAGGTGGGGGGCACAGGGGGACACTGTGGAGGGGTGGAGGGCACTGTGGGGGGGAGGTGGAGGGCACAGGGGGGCACTGTGGGGAGGTGGGGGGCACAGGGGGACACTGGGGGGTGGAGGGCACAGGGGGGCACTGTGGGGAGGTGAGGGCACAGGGGGGCACTGTGGGGGGGTGGAGGGCACAGGGGGGCACTGTGGGGAGGGGGGAGTGGAGGGCACAGGGGGGCACTGTGGGGGGCACAGGGGGACACTGTGGGGAGGTGGGGGCACAGGGGGACACTGTGGGGAGGTGGAGGGCACAGGGGGACACTGTGGGGGGGTGGAGGGCACAGGGGGGCACTGTGGGGAGGTGGAGTGCACAGGGGGACACTGTGGGGAGGTGGAGGGCACAGGGGGACACTGTGGGAAGGTGGGGGGGCACAGGGGGACACTGTGGGGAGGTGGAGGGCACAGGGGGGCACTGTGGGGAGGGGGGAGGTGGGGGGCACAAGGGGGCACTGTGGGGGGCACATGGGGACACTGTGGGGAGGTGGGGGGGGGAACAGGGGGGCACTGTGGGGAGGTGAGGGCACAGGGGGGCACTGTGGGGAGGTGGGGGGGCACAGGGGGACACTGTGGGGAGGTGGGGGGCACAGGGGGGCACTGTGGGGAGGGGGGAGGTGGGGGGCACAAGGGGGCACTGTGGGGAGGTGGGGGGCACATGGGGACACTGTGGGGAGGTGGGGGGGCACAGGGGATCACTGTGGGGAGGTGGGGGGCACAGGGGGTCACTGTGGGGAGGTGGGGGGCACTGTGGGGAGGTGGGGGGCACAGGGGGACACTGTGGGGAGGTGGGGGTCACTGTGGGGAGGTGGGGGGCACAGGGGGACACTGTGGGGAGGTGGGGGTCACTGTGGGGAGGTGGGGGGCACAGGGGGTCACTGTGGGGGTGGAGGGCACACAGGGGGGCACTGTGGGGAGGTGGGGGGCACAGGAGGACACTGTGGGGAGGTGGGGGGTACAGGGGGACACTGTGGGGAGGTGGAGGGCACTGTGGGGAGCACAGGGGGCACTGTGGGGAGGTGGGGGCACAGGGGGTCACTGTGGGGAGGTGGGGGGCACAGGGGGACACTGTGTGGAGGTGGGGGTCACTGTGGGGCACAGGGGGACACTGTGGGGAGGTGGGGGTCACTGTGGGGAGGTGGGGGGCACAGGGGGTCACTGTGGGGGGTGGAGGGCACAGGGGGCACTGTGGGGAGGTGGGGGGCACAGGAGGACACTGTGGGGAGGTGGGGGGCACAGGGGGACACTGTGGGGAGGTGGGGGTCACTGTGGGGAGGTGGGGGGCACAGGGGGCCACTGTGGGGAGGTGGGGGTCACTGTGGGGAGGTGGGGGGCACAGGGGGTCACTGTGGGGGTGGAGGGCACACAGGGGGGCACTGTGGGGAGGTGGGGGGCACAGGAGGACACTGTGGGGAGGTGGGGGGGCACAGGGGGACACTGTGGGGAGGTGGGGGGCACAGGGGGACACTGTGGGGAGGTGGGGGGGCACAGGGGGACACTGTGGGGAGGTGGGGGGCACAGGGGGACACTGTGGGGAGGTGGGGGGCACAGGAGGACACTGTGGGGAGGTGGGGGGCACAGGGGGACACTGTGGGGAGGTGGGGGACACTGTGGGGAGGTGGGGGGCACAGGGGGACACTGTGGGTGGGAAGCTGTGCAGCAACTTTCTAATAGCAGCACGTGGTACAAGCTGCTGCACTTTCCTTCCTACATGCAGAGTAGCGCGGGAAGCGGCTGTATACAGACCTCTCGTGATGCGCTCCTCCTCCTCCTCGCCGGCCCCTCCTCTTTTCTGTCCGTCCGAGGTGATGACAGATACAAGCACCTGGGGTGGACGGGAGGGAAGGAGGGGCCGGCGGGGAGGAGGAGGAGCGCATCACGAGGTGTGTGTATACACTGCAGTCTCTTAGCAGTGAGCAGAGACCCGATCAGCCCGTCAATTACAGCTAGCTGACGGGTAGATCGGGTCCCGAAGTGGAAGCTGCCATGGGGCCCCCTACTGGCCACGGGCCCTCGGTCAGCGTCCGAACTGCCCGATGGTCAGTCCGCCCCTGCATATGTCGTGTTGTCAGAAAGTAACCTGTATGATTCTTTAAGGTAATCTGATTTGTTTTGTAGTACAATACCTCCTCCTTTATCTGCGGATTTGATTACCAAATCCTCTGTATGAATGATCTGATCAAGTGCTTTAATTTCGGAAGGTGACAAGTTGTTGGATTTGGAGGCCGAGGAAGATTCACATAATTTCTTTAAATCTGAAAAGACAATTCTATAAAAGGCTTCTATGTAAGGGCCTTTGGATTGTGTGGGAAAGAATATTGATTTGGGTTTAAGTGAAGTGTGGACAATAGGGGGAGATGATGCAAGATGCTGGGTCAGTATACGGAGCAGCATATCGTCACCTTGAGATGTATCAGTCTCCACCCATTTAAAACATTTTATGTTCATTATGTATTGATCATGTTTAAGTTTTTGCTTGCAGTTATATACTGAAACCCATTGTGCTGCATACTGGTCTCCTATTATAACATCTTGTGTTTTGTTCATTCATCACGCCTAATATCAGTCTTCACCTATTTAAAACTTTTTTTGTGTTTATTATTTACTGATCACGTTCAATCTCTATCTATACCGATTTCCCATCTGTTCTTTTGTGTTATATATAAAACCCTATTCCTCATGGATATTATTTCCAATATAACTACACATAAATACGCGACCATTGACTCAATATCTGCCACGATATCCTCTGCCATTCAGTTCTCTGATACGATTAAACTTCAGGGAAAGACACGTCAGAGCCTCTGTGGTAAATTTAAACAATTAGAGAGATTGATATGTACCACCAATTTCCAATGGTGGGATAAATTCTTTCTACACCTTCACTGTCCCCTCCTCCATCCCTAACCCAGCTGATCTATCCATTTCCACTAAGCCAAAACCTCTGCAAACTAAGGTATTTTCTACCCTGAGTAAACCGATCCCCTGTGATTCTCCATCTACATCCTCCTCCAATATCATACTCTCTTCCCCTGCTCCTTTTTTTAGTGCTCAGTCCTCCTCTTGCACAGACCTCCCGAAAAAGAAAGCTCACAGAAGAGGCTGCAGAGGAGGACGAGGCAGGAAATCAGACAAACACGCTGAAATACCCCAAACTATAAAAATATTCAATTTATCCTCTCACACGTTATCCCACGCAGACCTATCCCTCCTTGGCCGCTGACTTGATTTTGCACCTACCAATAAACCTAACCCTTTTGTCCTGTTCAAAGACCTCAATGGCTATATACGTAACCTCACCCTTAAGAGGCACTTTCATATTCAATCAGAGAAATCATCCAACACCTCATGTAATCCTGATATTAATTCCCAGACTAATTCCACCCTAGTGTCACTGGAGCCTAGTTCCGAATCTCTTTTAGACACTGATGATCCTGATACATCTCAAGGTGATGATATGCTGCTCCGTATTCTGACCCAGCATCTTGCATCATCTCCCCCTATTGTCCACACTTCACTTAAACCCAAATCAATATTCTTTCCCACACAATCCAAAGGCCCTTACATAGAAGCCTTTTATAGAATTGTCTTTTCAGATTTAAAGAAATTATGTGAATCTTCCTCGGCCTCCAAATCCAACAACTTGTCACCTTCCGAAATTAAAGCACTTGATCAGATCATTCATACAGAGGATTTGGTAATCAAATCCGCAGATAAAGGAGGGGGTATTGTACTACAAAACAAATCAGATTACCTTAAAGAATCATACAGGTTACTTTCTGACAACACGACATATGTTAAACTTCCTAGGGACCCCACAACCGAATACGCTATTGAAGCTGACCAACTGATTTCCACTGCCCTTCAAGAAGGTATTATTACCAAAACTGAGAAGTCTTTCTTGCAAAAGACCTTCTACCAAGTACCTTACCATAAAAAGCCTAGAGGATCCCCCAGGCAGACCTATTGTGGTAGCCATGGATAGTGTACGGGCTTTAGTTTATATATAGATCAATTCTTACAACCTATAGTTACCCAATTACAATCATATATTGGGGATGGTACCCATCTCCTGGAAATGTTATCCCTATACAAGTGGGAGCCCACTTACGCTTGGCTCTCACTGGACGTGTGTTCATTATACACCTCCATCCCACATGCTTTGAACTGACAGCATTAGAACAATTTTTGTCCACAGATCCTCTGATTAATATGCGCCAGGCAAGGTTTATTGTGGAAGCAACAAGATTTTGCCTGACACATAACTACTTCTCCTTTAATGAAGAATATTACCAACAGATACAAGGTACAGCAATGGGGGCGAATTTCGCACCCTCTTACGCAAACCTGGCGATGGGTCTATGGGAAAATAACTTTATTTACAAAAACAACCCCTTTGCGGCCAACATCATATTCTTTGGGAGATATATTGATGACCTAATCATCATCTGGGATGGTGATATTGATCTGATAACCCCTTTTGTCCAACATTGCAATACCAATCCCTATGGGCTGTCTTTTACGTCAGCCACTGACTCAGCCACTATCGCTTTCCTAGATCTAGAATTGGGACATGATGGTTCTACCATCACCTCTAAAAATTATACTAAGCCCACAGCAGGCAATTCGTATTTACACTTTGAAAGTTGTCATCTTCCCAAATGAGTTACAAACATTCCCAAAGGACAGTTCTGCCGTCTTCGGCAGAACTGTACTAGGGACTCAGACTACGTTGAACTAAGTGAAACCCTCAAAAGAAAGTTTTTTGACAAAAAATATCCTGAAATTCTAGTGGAAGACGCTTTCAAACATTACCTGCACGGTAAACCACCAAAATCCAACACCAATCCACCTACATATGATGGTTCTAGTAGGTTTATAACTACCTTCCATAACAAGTATAAAGGTATGGAGAAGATTCTAGAAAAACATTGGGGTATTTTACACCAAGACCCCCATTTAAAAACATTACTCCCACCTTGCCCTAAAGTCATCTACCGCAGGGCTCCCAATCTTAAAAACAAGATTGCACCCAGCAAGTTTAAACCTATTCCAACGATACCGCCTGTACTCACATTAATTCCCCTGGTAGGCATGTACCAATGCCGAAAGGCCTTATGTAAAACCTGTAATTTTGTCCAACATGGACAAAAATCCTTCACCACCAAAGGCAAGACTTACATGCTGAAAGAATTTTCAAACTGTTCGTCTGACTTCGTCATCTACGGCCTAAGTTGTCCGTGTGGCCTAATGTATGTAGGCCGGACAATCAGGGCCTTGAGACGAAGATTTGGCGAACACAGAAGGCTCATCGAGGGGGGAACAGACCCCCATAGTGTTCCAAAACATTTTGCCTCAGCCCACCAAGGTTCCACGGATGGCCTCAAGGTATGGGTCATTGAACAGATCCTGGGGTCCCTCCAAGCTGCTGAGAGATTCAAGAAGCTCTGTGCCCGTGAGACCTTCTGGATTTATACCTTAGATGTACTCTCGCCGGGAGGAATCAATGAGAGCATTGAGATCGCAAGCATCTTATAAATATATTAAATACTTCTGCTACATCTGTTTATTTATTAAAACCAATTAAACTAATTGGTGGTTCCAATGGTAACTATATACTGTCTCCTATAGGTCAAATGGTTTTATTGTATTATATGTTTTTTACAAAAATTCTCAATTACATATGACCCATATATATGCATTGGTTCCTTCACATAAGTGGGTCCCAGTTCCCTGTTTTGCATGGGTTGTGTATATATAGGGGCTATACAGCAAAGGTGTATACATGTGCGTATGTGTATGTACAGATGCGCATCTGCGCGCGTATATGTATATATATATATATATATATATATATGTACCAATACCTTTGACTGCAATACTGAGGTCCTTTCAATTTTTCAATTTTTCAATCTAATTTTTAATTATTTAATTATTAAATTATTTTTGAATCAATTATTAGTTTTTAATATTATCAATTAATGTTAGAATTTGTTGGCCCTAAGTCGCGCTTATCTAATTATCCATCTTATTCATTTTATATCTCATTATCTTTTATTTTTACTTTTTCATTATTATTATTATTTTTTCATTTTTTCATTATTCATTATTATTTTTTATTTTTTATTCCAATTATGTCTTCATAATTAATTCGATACCGTTTTTTCCCTATTTGCTTTTTCACATGGGTACATTTCATACATATACATATACATCACCTGCAAGTCTGCCATCAATTGAGACTACTTTTAGATATGCACCTTTTTCATTTTAATAGAGTGTTTTTATATGGTCACTATTTTTCCCTTTCCCATCCCACTTCGTTTCCTCCCTTTCTCCTCCCTTTTTCCCTCCCCCAACTCCCTTTTAAGTCGCCTCCACGATCCACCTGTAGCTTGATGAAGGAGCGCAGCTACCGTGACATCGTAGCCCGCACGCTCAGGAAACGCGTCGCATTCCGGTGACGTCACAGCTCCGTGCCTGCCTTCCACCAGCGTTCCAGGCCTCGCTTTGAAGTACATCACCACCGCGGCCGGCTCGAGCGGTGTTCAGCAAAGCCCCACGCACGGCAGGCAGCAGTGATACCTGTGATCGATCTGATGGACTCCCTCTTTGGATCATAACCGCACTACATGCTGTATTTTATTCTTCTAAATGTGAGTTGCTTGTACAGTGTTTTTAATAAATTGGCTTACATACTACACTTAGAGGCGCCTCCCCCCCTTGTGTTTTTTCCTGCAGATTTTGGAGCTTGGTTTCCGCTCTTCCTGGAAGGCAGCCCTCTGTGTGGATCTTCTAATATCAGTCGGCTTTTGTCTATATAGACTTTTATGGACTATATTAGCTATAATTCTAGTTTGCCACTAACATGATGGTAATATAAGGCTTCCAGTCTTTGCGTCTTTACTTGCTTGTAGTCATTTTGAAGTCCAGCCTCAGGCCCAACTGAGCCAGCATAGTTGGCAGAATGTTGCCGTAAAAAGTTGTGTAGAACACAGCAGGCCGGGATTATATGATTCAGTTTATACTCCGCCATATATATGGGTGTAAGAAATAGGCAGAACCGGCTGGCCATGATTCCAAATGTGTTCTCCACCACTCTTCTGGCTTTGGCCAGCCGGTAATTAAAAACCCTCTGGTCTGGGGTGAGGGTCCACATCGGGAATGGCCTCATAAGATGGTCCCCCAGTGCAAATGCTTCATCCGCAACGAAGACGAATGGGAGTCCTTCCACATTGTCTTCAGGAGGTGGCAAGTCCAAGCTGCCATTCTGCCGTCTGGGCGATGACTTCACCATCGGACATCCAGCCATTCTTCCCCACATCCACATACAGAAACTCATAAGTAGCCGACACCACCGGCAGCATCACAATACTATTGAACCCCTTATAATTATAATAGTACGACCCTGAGTTGGGTGGTGGGACGATGTGGACGTGTTTCCCATCAATTGCCCCTCCGCAGTTAGGAAAGTCCCACCGCTGGGCAAAGTGGGAGGCCACAGTCTGCCATTCCTGTGGCGTGGAAGGAAACTGTGGAGTCAAACCAAAAAAAAAAATTTAGTCATTTTGCACATAAACAGGGAAAGCAGATTAGACACAAACATTCTTGGCCAACATCAAGATAACATTTATTTGAGGGAGTTTTTAAAGACCAAAGTATAAGGTACATCTATCAGATTCCCCCCCCTCTCATGGGATGGGCCATTTCTAAGATTATAGGGGGGGACTCTTGGACAGGTAACCCTCTCCACTTCATTGAGAGATGAATGCCTAAATAATGGGTATTACCTTGAACAGCCCCTCCTTAGTTACACTATTGGCAGCCCACTGGACAGGTAAGAAGTGTCATAATACAAAGATATAAATACACATTACACACATTGAGCACATTTGGACATTCTGCTATTACCTATCAAGATAATAATAGTATACAGAAACTTCAAACAGTACCATTTGAAAGTATTCAGGCAGGCCCTTGCACTACATGCTTTGGGGAATTCATCCATAAATCTGACCACAAAAGAGATGGCTATAGTGTGTATGGGTATGGCAAAGTCAGCAGATAGATGATTGAGGATAGATAGAGAATTGGTATCAGCTGACTTAGCAGTTGGGGGGAGGGAGGTTTAAAAATGATTAGGGGACCCCCCAAAAAAAGCCATTGGCACTCTGCCTGAATTTAAAGCACAAATCACATTTTAAAACATTTTAGGGGGTGTTTGGGGTAAAGCACTACTATAAAGCTGATAAAATACATTGTTAAGTGACTACATGAGGTGAATATAGGGCCAGGAGACCATGCTGGGGAGGTAAGTGAAGGCAAATATGTATGAAGGAGAAAAAAAATGTGATATTAAAGGATAAAAATCTTACCTTCATATACTTCTTCTGCAGGACTTGGATGATGGCAGAACAGGTCTCTGGGATAATTATTCCCAGAGCCTGGGGGTAGATGCCTGTCGAGAACTTCAAGTCCTGCAGGCTTTTCCCCGTCGCCAAGTACCGCAGGGTGGCGACGAGCCTCTGCTCCGGAGTGATGGCTTGCCTCATGCAGGTATCCTGCCTGCTAATATAAGGGGTCAGCAAAGCCAACAAACGGTGAAATACGGGGTCTGTCATCTGGAGAAAGTTCCTGAAATCATCAGGATTATTCTCACGGATCTCACGGAGCAAAGGCATATGACAGAACTGGTCACGCTGAAGCAACCAATTCTTGGTCCATGAACTCCTCCCCACCCTGCTCATGGACTGGACTTGTGCCAAGGTCAGGACCCCAACACCAAGCCCCCGCACAGCATGAACTCTACAAGGAGTACGTATACGCAACATGGCTAGAAAACGGTTGGCTGCTCAGAACGAAGTAACAGAACGCACTGAAGAACAGAACAGCAAGGCCTGTGAAGAGCGACCTGAAAACCAGTAACGAACGAACAAGAACAGAATGACAAGAGTCACGCGTCACTTGCTGCACGCACTGAAGAGCAGATACAAACCCACAAGCACAAACTGAACAGCAGAAAAAACGATCTGAAAACCACAAGTCTGAAAAAGCGCAAATCATCTCTCACCAAACTTTTACTAACACGAGATTAGCAAAAGGAGCCCAAAGGGTGCCACGCTTGGTTCTGAACTGGCCTTTTCTAGTCTCGTCGTACGTGGTGTACGTTACAGCGTTCTTGGCGATTGGGAATTCCCGACAACTTTGTGCGACCGTGTGTATGCAAAACAAGTTTGAGCCAACATCCGTCGGAAAAAATCCATGGATTTTGTTGTCGGAATGTCCGATCAATGTCCGATCGTGTGTTCGGGGCAATAGAGATTTTTTTAGCGTGGATTAGGCTTTTTCGATCCTTCTGTTTAACTCTCAGATAGGCTTTTTTTAGCAAGTCTCGGTATATCCTCTATTTAGAAGACGAATTTGAAGTGCCTTGGCCTCCCGCTCATAGTCCCCATCCACCATTTTACACAAGGGGGAGGCCGGGATCTGGGGGTCCCTTTGTTAAAGGGGGCTTCCAGATTCCGATAAGCCCCCCAGCACGCAGACCCCCACAACCACCGGGCAAGGGTTGTGGGGATGAGGCCCTTGTCCCCATCAATATGGGGACAAGGTGCTTTGGGGGCTACCCCAAAGCACCCTCCCCATGTTGAGGGCATGTGGCCTGGTACGGTTCAAGAGGGGGAACGCTCTCTCGTTCCTCCCTCTTTTCCTGTGGCCTGCCAGGTTGTGTGCTCTTATAAGGGTCTGGTATAGATTTTGGGGGACCCCTACGCCATTTTTTTTATTTTGGCACAGGGTTCCCCTTAAAATCCATACCAGACCTGAAGCGTCTGGTATGGATTTTGGGGGGACCCCTACACCATTTTTTAAAAATTTGGCACAGGCTTCCTCTTAATTTCCATATCAGACCCGAAGGGCCTGGTATGGGTTTTGGGGGGACCCCTACACAATTTAAAAAAAAAAAATTGGTTCGGGGTTCCCCTTAATAGTCATACAAGACCCAAAGGGCTTGGTATTGGACTGGGGGGGATCCCATGCTCTTTTTTTCAATGAGTTTTATCTATATTGCCGAGACCCGACAATTCATTACAGCCGCAATCAGTTTTGAATGACAATTTTCCCTTTGGAAATGTCATTTTGCTGCGGTACTGTTCTAAACAAGGGAAAATCGCGCCACTTTACAGGCATACTATAGACACCCCCCAGGCACGATATTTAATGGAATATTTCATTTTTATTGTTTCACTTTAAGCATTATTAAAATCACTGCTCCCGAAAAAACGGCCGTTTTTTAAAAATTTTTTTTGCATTGATACATTTGTCCTTGGGCAGGTCCCCAGTTTTTATGACAATATCTTGCACATAAGCCTTTAAAATGAACACTTTTGATTATTCATGTTCGTGTCCCATAGACTTTAACGGTGTTTGTGTGTTCTGCTGAATTTTTTGCCTGTTCGGTATGTTCTGGTGCGAACCAAACTGGGGGTGTTCAGCTCATCCCTACTGCAGACTCCCATCAGTAGGGGGAGTGGAAGTGCCAGCAGCACCCAATGGACTGTGAAACTGGCCACAATGGATGTAGGAAATTGACTTAGTCATTCTCTGGGGTGCTAAGTCGTTGTAATATCCTTATTCACAAACAAACGCATGAGTCACTTAAGTTGGTGTTCTGTCATTCTCTGAGGAAAAGGGCTTGACCCCCAAAACACGCCAGCCGTTCCTGGATGCTATGAGGTCTTCCAATGCCATCAGTTGAGTATGGTGGATTTTGAGGCAGTCTTATCGTTTTATCTAGACTAACTTGTGCATTACATGCGTTTGTGAGTATTCAATTGTCATTTATCTTTCTAATAAAATTGAGTTATGGTAA
The DNA here is from genome assembly GCF_042186555.1 of Aquarana catesbeiana. Classification (NCBI taxonomy): domain Eukaryota; kingdom Metazoa; phylum Chordata; class Amphibia; order Anura; family Ranidae; genus Aquarana; species Aquarana catesbeiana. The sequence goes on along the minus strand of NC_133328.1, from coordinate 376,946,503 downwards.
TGTACTAGGTCTGTGAGCCCTCTCTATTGTTGTTTTCTAATTTGCCTAAGGATACCCAAAGACCTGAGAGGGCAGCAAGACAATTGTGTGCTAAACCTACTGTATTAGCCAAGAGGAGAGTCCTTTTAACCACTTAAGGACCAGCCTCGTTTTGGTGTTTACATGTTTAAAACAGTTTTTTTTGCTAGAAAATTACTTAGAACCCCCAAACATTATATATTGTTTTTTTTCTAATACCCTAGAGAATAAAATGTTGGTAAATGCAATACTTTTTTTTGCACCGTATTTGCGCAGCGGTCTTATAAGCGCACTTTTTTTGGAAAAAAATTAATTTTTTTGAATAAAAAAATTAGACAACAGTAAAGTTACACCAAAAGTTGATATTCAAAGTAACTGCCCACCTATACTTCGCTTACCACCACTGCGCCTTGGAGTAAACAAATGAATTTTACAAGAAACCTAAAGCTGCCACCTTGAACGTTAAGATATATATAAAGTGTTTTCTTCTGTGACATGAAATTATCCTAAGGTTGGACAAACATGAAAAATGAAAAAAATGAAAAAAACAGTGGCGCTATCTTAAAAACGAATATTTTCACCCTTATGCCCCGTACAAACGGTCGGACATTGATCGGACATTCCGACAACAAAATCCTAGGATTTTTTTCGACGGATGTTGGCTCAAACTTGTTTTGCGTACACACGGTCGCACAAAGTTGTCGGAATTTCCGATCGCCAAGAACGCGGTGACGTCAACCACGTACGACGAGACTAGAAAAGCCGATTTCAGAACCAAGTGCGGCACCTTTTGGGCTCCTTTTGCTAATCTCGTGTTAGTAAAAGTTTGGTGAGAGACGATTCGCGCTTTTTCAGACTTGTGGCTTTCAGATCGTTTTCTGTGGTTCAGTTTGTGCTTGTGGGTTTGTATCTGCTCTTCAGTGCATGCAAGCAAGCTACGCGTGACTTGGATTAGTCATTGTGTTCTTGTTCGTTCCTTACTGTTTTTGAGGTCGCTCTTCACAGGCCTTGCTGTTCTTCAGTGCGTTCTGTTACTTCGTTCTGAGCAGCCGACCGTTTTCTAGCCATGTTGCATATACGTACTCCTCGTAAAGTTCGTGCTGTGCGGGGGCTTGGTTTTGGGGTCCTGACCTTGACACAAGTCCAGTCCATGAACAGGGTGGGGAGGAGTTCATGGACCAAGAATTGGTTGCTTCAGCGTGACCAGTTCTCTCATATGCCTTTGCTCCGTGAGATCCGTGAGAATAATCCTGATGATTTCAGGAACTTTCTCCGGATGACGGACCCCGTATTTCACCGTTTTTTGGCTTCGCTGACCCCCTATATCAGCAGGCAGGATACCTGCATGAGGCAAGCCATCACTCCGAAGCAGAGGCTAGTCGCTACCCTGCGGTACTTGGCAACAGGGAGAAGCCTGCAGGACTTGAAGTTCTCAACAGGCATCTCCCCCCAGGCTTTGGGGGCATCATTATCCCAGAGACCTGTTCTGCCATCATCCAGGTCCTGCAGAAGGAGTATATTAAGGTAAGATTTTTATCCTTTAATATCACATTTTAATGTATTTAATGTTTGATAATATATTGTATTTCTTTCCTCACTCCCTAATTACCATGATTGTAATATGCTGTGAATGTCCCCTTTGTCCTCATGCATGCTGGAAATTTTTTTTTTTCTCCTTCATACATATTTGCCTTCACTTACCTCCCCAGCATGGTCTCCTGCCCTATATTCACATCATGTAGTCACTTAACAATGTATTTTATCAGCTCCATAGTTGTGCTTTACCCAAAACAACCCCAAAAATGTTTAGAAATCTGATTTGTGCATTAAATTCAGGCAGAGTGCCAGAGGCTTTTTTTTGTGGTGTCCCCAAATCATTTTTAAACCTCCCTCCCCCAACTGCTAAGTCAGCTGATCCCAATTTTCTATCTATCCTCAATCATCTATCTGCTGACTTTGCCAAACCTATACACACTATACCCACCTCTTTTGTGGTCAGATGTATGGATGAATTCCCCAAAGCATGTAGTGCAAGGGCCTGCCTGAATACTTTCAAATGGTACTGTTTAAAGTTTTTGTATCCTATTATTATCTTGATAGGTAATAGCAGAATGTCCAAATGTGCTCAAATGTGTACAGTGTGTATTTATATCTTTGTATTATGACACTTCTTACCTGTCCAGTGGTCTGCCAATAGTGTAACTAAGGAGGGGCTGTTCCAAGTAATGCCCATTATTTAGGCATTCATCTCTCAATGAAGTGGAGAGGGTTACCTGTCCAAGATTCCCCCCCCCTATAATGTTAGAAATGGCCCATGAGAGAGAGGGGAGGGGGAATATGATAGGTGTACCTTATACTTTGGTGTTGTAAAATTCTTCTTAATAAATGTTATCTGGATGTTGGCCAAGAATGTTTGTGTCTAATCTGCTTTCTATGTTTGTGCAAAAATACTAATTTATTTTTGTTTTCCTCAACAGTTTCCTTCCACGCCACAGGAATGGCAGACTGTGGCCTCCCACTTTGCCCAGTGGTGGGACTTTCCTAACTGCGGAGGGGCAATTGATGGGAAACACGTCCACATTGTCCCACCACCCAACTCGGGGTCGTACTATTATAATTACAAGGGGTTCAATAGTATTGTGATGTTGGTGGTGGTGTCGGCTAATTACGAGTTCCTGTATGTGGACGTGGGGAAGAATGGCCGGATGTCCGATGGTGGAGTCATCGCCCAGACGGAGTTTTACAGGTGTCTCCAGAATGGCAGCTTGGACTTGCCACCTCCAGAAGAGAATATGGAAGGACTCCCATTCGTCTTCGTTGCGGATGAAGCATTTGCGCTGGGGGACCATCTTATGTGGCCATTCCCGATGAGGACCCTCACCCCGGAACAGAGGGTTTTTAATTATCGGCTGGCCAGAGCCAGAAGAGTGGTGGAGAACACATTTGGAATCATGGCCAGCCGGTTCCGCCTATTTCTTACACCCATCCATATGGCGGAGTATAAACTGAATCATATAATCCTGGCGTGCTGTGTTCTACATAACTTTTTACGGCAACATTCTGCCAACTATGCTGGCTCAGTTGGGCCTGAGGCCGGAATTATAAATGAAACAACCCTGACGGCGCTTGAAAGTGGCCGTCCTGGCTTGCCCTCCCTGAGTGCCCGTGATGTCTGGCTAAGATACCTCGAGTTCTTTGCGGGTAGGGGGGCCATCAATATGCCAGACAATTTGTGAAACCTTGATCAAATAAAAAAAAATTAAGCAAATCTTTGTTGACATTTACTGCTTGTGTTTGTTTTAGCTGACCCTGACCGAAATGTGGTGAGTCCTGAAAATGGCGTGATTGTGTAACCTTATACAAAGCACTGTTGGTTGTTATTTACTAAAGGCAAATACACTTTGCACTACAAGTGCACTTGAAAATGCACTGAAACTGCACTTGTAGTGCAAAGTGGATTTGCCCTTAGGAAATAACACCCATTGTCACAGAAAGCAGCAATTACATGACCACAAAAGTGTTGTAGCGTTGAGACAATAATCCAGAAATTCTTGATTAACAATCTTTTTAATACCTGCACAATCACATGTGCATTTAGAAAAGGTTTTTAAAACAAACCAACATGTTTTTTGTATAACGATTTTTGGGGTGGCATTATCAAAAATAGAAATGTCCATTTAAGATAAAACAGGCATGTGTAAAACCAACAAGAAAGACACAAATCTTGAACTTACAAAGTTCACATAGGGTAAAACTTGAAGGCAATATCAGACATGAGTATTTGGGAACTGTGTTTGATATTGCATTCAGATGGGGTGAAGTCACCCCAGGAAAAGCCAAATTTTGAAGATGCACACCAATTTACGAATGTCAACATGTGCTATCTGCCATCACGGGGGATCAAGGGACGTGTTTTGGGGGAGCAACCCCTTCCTCTCAGCTAGTTTATTATTGAGGAAGGGGTTGCACCCCCAAAACGCGTCCATTGATCTCCCGTGATGGCAGATAGCACATGTTGGCACACTGTGTGCATCCTCAAAATTTGGCTTTTCTAAAAATCGCTAAAACATTTTTAACATTGTAGCGTACAATAAAACAAAGGGATTTGGAGGGGTTTTAAACTCTCCCCAAAACATCAATGATGTTATTATTTTTTTGAATAACATCATTGATGTTTTTCTTGATGTTTTCCAAAGCTAAATTACACCCCATGATCTCCCCAATCAGGATCTGTGCACTTTCAGAGGTGAAATGCCCTGGATCCACAACATCACGATCACCTAAAAAGAGAGAAAACCAAAAAAAACATGTATTATAAATATGCCGGCATCCATCTCTTACCTGAGCCTGTGGTCGCAGACACTCACCTGTTGTGGTGCCAATTTCCACCACGTCTTCTTCCTCCTCCTGCTCCTCTTGGGCTGGGGGTCTTTGGTCTCCTCGGATGAGGGGTGTCCTCCGAGTCTTTTTCCCCTATGTAAAACAAAAATGGTATACTTAGCACACAGATATTTGATGGCCGAAATATAAAGATGAAACATTGCTTGGAAGTGTGGTACAATTGTCTATTTTGGCAGAGTTCCAAGATGTAGCATTTTTATTGTCCGTTGTCAAGCTTCAAGACTTTACCTGTCTTGTACAAGCTTCACAGATGGAGACCCCCCTATAGTATACACTGGAGCACCTGTGTGGGCCCCCTAATAAAAAGGGTGTTCTTTTGTCCCACACTAGTGCTCCAGTGTCCAGATGTGAAAACAGCTGCTGAGTGTCCTCTCCTTACACAGGATCTAGTTTGCATTTCATTCTAGTCACAAACCCATCTACACAACCCAATATTTTTCATACAAGTAGGCCCTAAAAAATGTGGGCAAATGCATATGGCCTAAACAATGGTGTTTTATAGGCCGAAAGAAAAATGTTTGATACGAACGAATAATGGGCCCATGAACATGAAAGTTGCCATTTTAAACTGTACAACACTTAAGAAAAGCACATGGACCAGCACGAACGTAATAAAGACAAAAAGAATAGGAACACAGCACAACTATTTACTTTTTTGCAGCATTCTCCGGATCTTTCTGTATGCTCGGGCTCTCTTAATTTCAGGTCCGACCACCGCTTCCTGAGCTGATCTTTCGATCGTCGTACCCCGAAATTCCGGTGCAGACTTTTGACCACTTTCGCCATGATCTTGGCCTTTCTGATATTGGGGTTGGGGTAAGGTCCATACTTTCCATCATAGTCGGCCTTCTTCAGGATGTCGACCATCTCCAACATCTCCCCAAAGGACATATTTGAGGCCTTTAATCGTCTCCTTCTGGATCGGGACGTTTCCGGATCTGGGCTTTCCTCCTCCTCCTCCTCATTGCTATAATTAGCACGCACCTGCTCTGACTCCGCCATGTGCTCTTCACCCACTGCGCCGAACAAAAAGGGGTGGGGAATAGACTAGAAAGAACGTCAGGGGCGGGCGGAGTTGCACGCATGCGCAGTGTATATAAAGCGTAACACGCGTGCCTAGTACGTACGATCTGTGAGCGGAGGAAGGAGTATCGGAGGTGCCGATCGTGATAACGAAGGTAAGAGCCAAACTTGGGCCTATACTGCTAGATTGAGGCCTATATTGTAACTAGATTAGGAGAGTTTTGCCTGACATTAGGGTTTGTCTTGTGTTGTGTCTTGCAGTGAAAATGGATATCTTGAACGATACCGACTTTATGGCAATCTTCATTGACATGTTCTGGGATCTGCCTTGTCTGTGGCAGATATACCACCCACATTATAAGAACCAAACAAAGAGGAAGGCAGCACTGGATCAATTGCTGAAAATTGTAAAGCAGGTGATCCCCACGGCAGACACCACCTATTTGAAGATCCTAATTGGTGGCCTGAGGAGCACTTATCTAAGGGAGCACAAGAAGGTCCAGGATTCACAGAGATCCGGAGCAGCAGATGACATCTATGTCCCCAGGATGTGGTACTATGACAGGCTGCATTTTCTGGCAAGCCAGACTGAACCCAGGTCATCACTCTCCAGTCTTCCTTCCACGCTTCCTTCCCCCCCAGCTGAGGCTTCTGACGCCCAAACTGGGCCTTCCAGGCAGCAACATGTGGAGGAGTCCAGCTTGAGCCAGGTATAGCATTTCTCTAAATAGTTCAGGTTGTCCAATCAATGATGTTAACTAGATGTTATTTTGGAGTACTAATTTATGTTTGGGATTGATGATGCAGAAACTACAACCATGTCCCTTTTTCATACACAGGGAAGTCTCAGCCAGGAGGTGGCCGGGCCGAGCAGGCTGCCTGATATCCAGGTCCCTCCCCTACACCCGCAAAGAGAAAGTGGCAGGAAGAGGAGTACCCTAGAGGAGGCTGCCATAGGTCTCTTTTGGAAGGCTACAGAGGCCCTGACAGCCCCACACACTGTGGAGGAGGACTTTGCTGGCATAATTGCCTGTAAAATGCAGCGGATGGAGGAGGGTCAACAACTCATATGTGAGTCATTAATGTTGGAAGCTCTCAATAAGGGGTTGAGGGGCCAAATAACATCTGCTACCACATTTGTGACTTCACGCATGGTCCTCCTCCTCCAGGTCCTTCTACTTCTCCTCCTCCTTCTCCTCCTCCTCCTCCTCCAGGTCCTACTAGTCCTCCTCCTCCTCCAGGTCATACTCCTCCTCCTGCCACATCTGCAACAGCAGAGCCACAGCCAGGAAGGAAGCGTGGAAAGAAGACCAGAAAGTGATGACCCTGGGTCCAGTCTGGTCTGGCAAAAGATGCAGCCTCTTGTGGTGCCACAGCCTGGGGACACAGATGTCATCTGCTGCTTTCAGGATCTCTGGGACTTCTGGACCAGACTGCATTCCCTTACATATGGACTCCTCAGGCCACCAATTTTGATGTTAAAGAATTGATGTCTGCCCTGGGGGTCCAAGGCTTCGTTAATTTCTGAGGTTTCTCCAGTGTTGCCTCCCTCTTTGTTTGGTTCTGAGCCCTTAATAAAGGATTTTTGGTTTCAATTATACTTCAAAAAGGACAGTTTGTTTGTGAGGATTCAGGTACATTTCTAAAGTACAATGTGAAATTAACAAGAGACACCAACACCAAACAATCTCCTTGAGATTAAATCATATAAGATATCAATGGTGTTGTGGTAACTTGACACATAAAACACACACAAAAATATTTGTGTAAAACTAAAAATAAAATAAAACAAAGATCAGCCTTGGAAAAAATACAAACCTAAAAAAAAAAAAAAAAAATGCATTTAAAAAAAAAAACAAAAAAAAAAATATTTTTGTCAGATGTGACAAATCAAAATATATTGAGGGAATCCCGATAAATAATAAAGAAAGAAGTTTGTGAGAAGTCTGTGTGAATATGAGCAGCAAAACTACTTCATTCTTCTCACATTATAAAGAAGAAGAGAGTGCGCTGTATTAAACCATTTTTAACATTGCACCGTGACGAAAGTGTTGTATCCATTGCGAACGCTAATTTTACCAGACCGAGCTGTTCCGTCTCGGAATTTCTTCTGAGCATGCGTAGCACTTTGCGTGTCGGAACAGGCCACACACAGTCGGAATTGACGAGATCGGATTTTGTTGTCGGAAAATTTTATAGCCTGCTCTCAAACTTTGTGTGTCGGAAAATCCGATGGAGCCCACACACGGTCGGAATTTCCGACAACACGCTCCGATCGGACATTTTCCATCGGAAAATCCGACCGTGTGTACGGGGCATTAGAGTGAAACCTTTGACTAGATGAAAATACAAATGTAAAAATGCAAATATATATAATAAACACCAAGTGAAAAATATACAAAAGTGCACAACAAATGATTATATTGCAAAAAAATGCATAAAAAGATGCATGAAAAATCCTAAATAAAGTCTTTAAATAGTGATGTCTTCTTTGCAGCTTCCACCACACCCAGGTGTTGAGTGAGCCCACTCCCTAAAGAATTTTACTCTCCAACTCCATTTGCCCACACTCTCGTGTAAGGCTTAAGTGCTTTTTATGCCCAAACAGGAAGGGTCATAACGGCAAACCAAACATCCAAATATGTGTGCAGGAATCGTTCCACATGTAATTGAAAATAGTGCTCCAATAGTGTAAATCGTATAACCAGTTTATTGAAAAACACACACAATCTTCAATGTTTAAACTCACACTTTCCAAATTCAAAAAATGCAGAATAAACTTCCACAGCACAATGAACTCCAAAGCACAGCACAACAAACAATTGGATACCACAGTTAAGGGTTGCGACCCGAGGTATGCAGGCGTCAGTTCGCTTCTCTCACCTACTCTTCAATGGCCAGCCGCTCTGACAGATCCCCACTTCCCGGTACAGCTAGAAAGCGTCACTCGTCATCGGTGAACACTGTCATACAGCCACGCCCCGACATGTTTCGTCACACAGTGACTTATTCATGGGGATCCACCTGCATACCTCCGGTCCGCCGTGACCGCACAGAAGAAAAGACTTTATATATAACAGTAAAGTTAGCCCAATTTTTTCTATATTGTGAAATATAATGTTACGCTGAGTAAATTGATACCCAACATGTCACGCTTCAAAATTGCGCCCGCTCGTGGAATGACGTCAAACTTTTAACCTTAAAAATCTCCATAGGCGACGTTTAAAAAATTCTACAGGTTGCATGTTTTGCATTACAGAGGAGGTCTAGAGCTAGAATTATTGCTCTTGCTCTACCGGTCGTGGCGACACCTCACATGTGTGGTTTGACCACCGTTTTCATATGCGGGCGCTACTCACATATGCGTTCGCTTCTGCGTGCGAGCTCGTCAGGACAAGGCTCTTTAAATTTTTTTTCTTATTTATTTTACTTTATTTTATTTATTTTTTCACTGTTTTAAAAAAAAAAAAAATTGGATCACTTTTATTCCTATTACAAGGAATGTAAACATCCCTTGTAATAGAAAAAAGCATGACAGGTCCTCTCAAATATGAGATCTGGGGTCAAAAAGTCCTCAGATCTCATATTTGGACTTTAATGCAAAAAAAAAGAAAAAAAAAAAAGTCGTTTGAAAAAATGACAAAAAAAATGTGCCTTTAAGACAAATGGGCGGAGCTGACGTCATGACGTCGCTTCCGCTCTCCTATGGTATAGAGATGGGTGGGGGCCATCTTAGCCTCACTTGTCTCCATACCTAGGAAGTGAGAGGACCTGATCGCTACCGACGGCTCCGGTAAGCGGCGGAGGGCACGGGAGACTGGCGGGAGGGGGGTGGGCACCTCTCCCACCGCCGTTAACGGTGATCTCGCGGCAAACCCAGCGCAGAGACCACCATTATCGTACACAGAACCGCCGGCCCTAAAGATGGATACCTCAGTTGTGGCAGCAGCTGCTGCCGTTACCAAGATATCCATCTTCAAAGTAATGACGTATATATACAGTGGCCGGTCGGTAAGTGGTTTCTAAACACCACAACTGACTGCAGAAGGTTACATTTTTAACACACACAGTTTTTGACAAGTCCTTAAATATAAAATAAAACGAATTGTCAAATCACGTCAATCATCCAGCAATGTAGATCCATGGCAATCACGCTGTCTGGCGCCTGTCAACCTGTCAACAGAAAAAAAAATGCCACCAGCCAATGTGATCTTACCCTGATGACTGCTCACTCACATCGGACTGCTTTGGCCAGATGACAGCTTAAATAAATAAAGGTTTGGGTTCACTTGGGTGACATCATTGATCATATTTGGATGTGACCATAGTTTGTCAATGATAACCCTGTTTGCCAGAGGCCAGATTCTGACAGCTGCAAACACCAAAGTGTTTGGCAATCCTCCCTGTACTGTGCCATCCTGATATAGCCTTCTTAGTGTTTAGCCTTACCCAAGCACAGGGTACTATGTAAGAATAGCAGTGCTTGAGATTAACATTCTACATGGAATTTGCAGCCAAAGTAACCAGTGACCTGAGTCATGTTTGGGGTTAAAATCAAAAGTGTGGAGCTGTAAAGGTTTTTTAATAGGTAACTTTGTTACAATTTCTCCATTGCATATGATTTTGAGGCTAGATACATTTGGTAGTTATTACACTCAGCAGTCCCATCTTCAATAAACTTTTTGTGTTTACATTCACAAAAAGTTTTTGTGTACTTTTTTTACTGAAAATATTGATTTCATAAACATTTGCACAACTATTATGTGTCCTATAAAATCAGGTCTACCATATTTTTATTGTATAGGTCCTCTGCTTTTGGAAAATATAATGTGTGTGGGGTCTTTGATATACAGTATATCACAAAAGAGCGTACACCCCTCACATTTTTGTAAATACAGTGGAACCTTGGTTAACAAATAATGCAGGTAAACAAGCGTTTTGAAAGACAAGCAACTTTTAAGAAAAAATTCTGACTCGGTTTGCGAGTGTTGTCTTGCAAAACGAGCAGAATTCAAGCTAATGGGGTGGGCAGTACCGCATTTGGCCAGAGGTGCGGGGGCCCGGTGACACACGGAACGGTTTGGAGCCGTTCGGAAATACTCGGAACCACCCGGAAATACTCGTAAACACTTGGAAGTACTCCGTTCCTGAGTGTTTCCGAGCCTTTCCGAGGCTTTCTGAGTTCAGCCGAGCTGTCCCCGAGTATTTCCGAGGCTCTCCAGCGCCCCCCCCCCCTCCTCTGGCCACATGTGGTATTGCATGCAATAGAAGTCAATGTGGAACAAATTATTTTCGTTTCAATTGGCTTCTATGGGGAAACTCGCTTTGATATGCGAGTGCTGGATTACAAGCATTCTCCTGGAACGGATTATGCTCATAATCCAAGGTTCCACTGTATTTTATTATATCTTTTCATGTGACAACACTGAAGAAATGACACTTTGCTACAATGTAAAGTAGTGAGTGTACAGCTTGTATAACAGTGTAAATTTGCTGCCCCTGAAAATAACTCCACACACAACCATTAATGTCTAAACCACTGGCAACAAAAGTGAGTACACCCCTAAGTGAAAATGTCCAAATTGGGCCCAAAGTGTCAATATTTTGTGTGGCCACCATTATTTTCCAGCACTGCCTTAACCCTCTTAGGCATGGAGTTCACCAGAGCTTCACAGGTTGCCAATGCAATCCTCTTCCACTCCTCCATGACAACATTGTGGTGCTGGTGGATGTTAGAGACTTGCGCTCCTCCACCTTCCATTTGAGAATGCCTCACAGATGCTCAATAGGGTTTAGGTCCGGAGACATGCTTGGCCAGTTCATCACCTTTATCCTCAGCTTCTTTAGCAAGGCAGTGGTCGTCTTGGAGGTGTGTTTGGGGTCATAATCATGTTGGAATACTGCCCTGTGGCCCAGCCTCCGAAAGGAGGTGATCATACTCTGCTTCAGTGTGTCACAGTGCATGTTGGCATTCATGGTTCTCTCAATGAACTGTAGCTCCCCAGTGCCGGCAGCACTCATGCAGCCCCAGACCATGACACTCCAACCACCATGTTTGACTGTAGGCAAGACATACTTGTCTTTGTACTCCTCACCTGGTTGCCACCACACACGCTTGACACCATCTGGACCAAATAAGTTTATTTCGGTCTCATCAGACAACAGGGCATGGTTTCAGTTATCAATGTCCTTAGTCTGCTTGTCTTCAGCTTAGTCTGCTTGTCTTCAGCTTGTCAAACTGTTTGTGGGATTTCTTGTGCATCAACTTTAGAAGAGGCTTCCTTCTGGGACGACAGCCATGAAGACCAATTTGATGCAGTGTGCGGCGTATGGTCTGAGCACTGACAGGCTGACTCCCCCACCCCTTCAACCTCTGCAGCAATGCTGGCAGCACTCATATGTCTATTTCCCAAAGACAGACTCTGGATATGACGCTGAGCACGTGCACTCAACTTTTTTAGTTGACCATGGCGAGGCCTGTTCTGAGTGGAACCTGTCCTGTTAAACCGCTGTATGGTCTTGGCCACCGTGCTGCAACTTAGTTTCAGGGTCTTGCCAATCTTCTTATAGCCTAGGCCAACTTTATGTAGAGCATCAATTCTTTTTTTTAGATCCTTAGAGAGTTCTTTGTCATGAGGTGCCATGTTAAACTTCCAGTGACCAGTATGCGGGCGTGAGAGCGTTAACATCAAATTTAACACAACTGCTCCCCATTCACACCTGAGACCTTGTAACACTAATGAGTAGGGATGAGCTTCGTGTTCGAGTCGAACCCATGTTCGACTCGAACATCGGCTGTTCGATCGTTCGCCGAATTGCGAACGTTATGGGCTGTTCGCGCTAAATTCGTGTGGCGCGTCACGGCCCATAATTCACTGCGGCATCGCAGTGCATTGCTGGCTGATGATTGGCCAAGCATGCACTATGACCCGCATGCTTGGCCAATCACAGCGCCGTCAGTAGAGAGAGATGTAATTGGCCAAAGCCAGGGTGGCTTTGGCCAATTATGGCTCAGGGGATTTAGTACACACCCCACACTATATAAGGCCGCCTGCACGGCGGCCCTGTGTAGTGTGTGTTCCGGTGTGCTGAGAGATAGAGAGAGAGAGAGAGAGTGTCATTTGATTTGAGTTAGATAGATTAGGCAGAACAGTCAGTCAGTTAGCTGCACTTACAGTGTATTGTGTATATATATGCATCCCAGGTGTTGCATATATATATATACACTGTATTCAGTTTAGCTAGATCCGTTCCTGTTATCTTCTATCTAGACTATTTACATTTAATGCAGTGCGTCCTGCTCACAGTGTTCAGCTAGATCCGTTCCTGCTATTTACATTTAGTGCAGTGCGTCCTGCTCACAGTGTTCAGCTAGATCCGTTCCTGTTATCTTCTAGACTATTTACATTTAGTGCAGTGCGTCCTGCTCACAGTGTTCAGCTAGATCCGTTCCTGCAATTTACATTTAGTGCAGTGTGTCCTGCTCACAGTGTTCAGCTAGATCCGTTCCTGCTATTTACATTTAGTGCAGTGCGTCCTGCTCACAGTGTTCAGCTAGATCCGTTCCTGCTATTTACATTTAGTGCAGTGCGTCCTGCTCACAGTGTTCAGCTAGATCCGTTCCTGCTATTTACATTTAGTGCAGTGCGTCCTGCTCACAGTGTTCAGCTAGATCCGTTCCTGTTATCTTCTAGACTATTTACATTTAGTGCAGTGCGTCCTGCTCACAGTGTTCAGCTAGATCCGTTCCTGCAATTTACATTTAGTGCAGTGCGTCCTGCTCACAGTGTTCAGCTAGATCCGTTCCTGCTATTTACATTTAGTGCAGTGCGTCCTGCTCACAGTGTTCAGCTAGATCCGTTCCTGCTATTTACATTTAGTGCAGTGCGTCCTGCTCACAGTGTTCAGCTAGATCCGTTCCTGCTATTTACATTTAGTGCAGTGCGTCCTGCTCACAGTGTTCAGCTAGATCCGTTCCTGCTATTTACATTTAGTGCAGTGCGTCCTGCGCACAGTGTTCAGCTAGAGCCGTTCCTGCTATTTACATTTAGTGCAGTGCGTCCTGCTCACAGTGTTCAGCTAGATCCGTTCCTGTTATCTTCTAGACTATTTACATTTAGTGCAGTGCGTCCTGCTCACAGTGTTCAGCTAGATCCGTTCCTGCTATTTACATTTAGTGCAGTGCGTCCTGCTCACAGTGTTCAGCTAGATCCGTTCCTGTTATCTTCTAGACTATTTACATTTAGTGCAGTGCGTCCTGCTCACAGTGTTCAGCTAGATCCGTTCCTGTTATCTTCTAGACTATTTACATTTAGTGCAGTGCGTCCTGCTCACAGTGTTCAGCTAGATCCGTTCCTGCTATTTACATTTAGTGCAGTGCGTCCTGCTCACAGTGTTCAGCTAGATCCGTTCCTGTTATCTTCTAGACTATTTACATTTAGTGCAGTGCGTCCTGCTCACAGTGTTCAGCTAGATCCGTTCCTGCTATTTACATTTAGTGCAGTGCGTCCTGCTCACAGTGTTCAGCTAGATCCGTTCCTGTTAAATTCCTACTGACCGGCAGGCTTGTCTGGTTACAGTATATAAAGCTACCTGAAGAAAATTACAGGTGTTCTATTTGATCCTATTAGTACCACGGTCAGGCAGCTAGACTATTTACATTTAGTACAGTGCGTCCTGCTCACAGTGTTCAGCTAGATCCGTTCCTGTTATCTTCCTACTGACAGGCAGGCTTGTCTGGTTACAGTATATAAAGCTACTTGAAGAAAATTACAGGTGTTCTATCCCAGCTTAGTGCAGCTACAGGCCATTAGTATGTCTGGAAGGCCAAGAAGGAGAGGCAGACAGTCACAAGCCAATAAGAGAGGGCAAGCAGGCTCTGTGTCTAGTGCTGGTCGTGGAGACGGTGCATCCTCATCAGCACGTGGCCATGGGACACGCTTGGCCTTTTTTTCGGCAGCTGGCCATGTTGAGCCGCAACATGCGGAAGACTTGGTCGAGTGGATGACCAAGCCGTCCTCATCCTCCTCATCCTCTCTCACCCATGCCCAGGGTGCTTTGTCTGGCAAAGCAGCGGCCTCTTCCCTCAGCTCAATGTCATCAGTGACTCCTTCCCTAGCTCCACCATGTCCTCATGAGGATTCCCTCGAACTGTTTGACCACAGTGTTGGGTACATGCTCCAGGAGGATGTCCAGCGTTTGGAAGGCTCTGATGACGATACTGAGCTCGATGAAGGCAGTAACATGAGCGCGGACAGAGGGGGTGCCCAAGAAGGACAGCAATCTGGCAGTCATGCTCCCCCTGCTGCAGCATACTGCCAGGTTTGCTCCAGTGATGAGGAGGGAGGGGATGATGAGGTCACTGACTCAACGTGGGTGCCTGATAGGAGAGAGGAGGAGGAGGAGGAGGAGGAGGAGGCGGCAGCACATCACCAACGAGGCAGGATGCCCTCCAGGGGCCAGCCTAAGGGCAGCACATTGACTGCATCACACCCCAAAGCTCCACATGTGCAGGGCGCTGCAGTCTCTGCGCGTTATTCAAAAAGTTCTTTGGTGTGGGCCTTTTTTGAGACGAGTGCATCAGATCGCACCGCTGCTATTTGCAACATATGTCTCAAGCGTATCTCGCGTGGCCAAAATATCTCCCGCTTGGGTACCACATGCTTGACCAGACATATGTTGACCTGCCATGCAGTTCGTTGGCAAGCGTATCTAAAAGACCCACACCAAAGAACAAAGAGGATCTCTCCTTGCTCCTCATCAGCTGAGATTTCCAACCCCACTAGACCTTCAGTCCTCTCTGAGACCTGCAGTGAGAGGAATGAAGGTGTAGAATTAGGTGTGTCACAGCCAAGTACTTGTGGGCAATCTGCTTTTGGTACACCGACGTCAGATTGTACCAGGCAAATTTCCCTGCCCCAGCTGCTGCACCGCCGAAAGAAGTTTGCTCCCAGCCATCCACATGCCCAGCGGTTGAATGCTAGCTTGGCAAAATTGCTAGCACTTCAACTGCTGCCTTTTCAGTTGGTAGACTCTGCCCCCTTCCGTGAGTTTGTGGAATGTGCGGTTCCTCAGTGGCAGGTACCCAAACGCCACTTTTTCTCACGGAAGGCGATTCCGGCTCTCTACCGGCATGTGGAAGGCAATGTCCATGCCTCGCTGGACAGGGCGGTCAGCGGTAAGGTGCATATTACCGCTGACTCATGGTCCAGCAGGCATGGACAGGGACGTTACCTAAGTTTCACGGCGCATTGGGTGACTCTGCTGGCAGCTGGGAAGGATGCAGGACAAGGTGCAGTAGTGTTGGAGGTTGTTCCGCCACCACGCCTCCAAAATGCTGATTGTGACACACCTCTCTCCTCCACCCCCTCCTCTTCTTCTTCCTCCATGGCCTCTTCCTCGGAACCAGCGGTGCTCCGTAGGCGTTCAAGGCGCTACGCAAGTACGCAGGCCAAAAGATGCCATGCGGTGCTTGAGCTGGTGTGCTTGGGGGACAGGAGCCACACTGGGGCAGAGGTTCTGTCAGCTCTGCAGGGGCAGGTTCAGAGGTGGTTGACGCCACGCCAACTTAAGGCAGGAATGGTGGTTTGCGACAATGGCACCAACCTCCTCTCTGCCCTCCGACAGGGACAAATGACCCATGTGCCCTGTTTGGCTCACGTCCTTAACTTGGTGGTGCAGCGGTTCTTGGGCAGGTACCCGGGCTTACAGGATGTCCTGAGGCAGGCCAGGAAAGTCTGTGTGCATTTCCGCCGGTCATATAATGCCAGTGCTCGGCTGACGGACCTCCAAAAGGAGTTTAACCTGCCCAAGAACCGCCTAATCTGTGACATGCCCACCAGGTGGAACTCAACGTTGGCCATGCTGCAGCGGCTGCACACGCAGCAGAGGGCCATCAATGAGTACCTGTGCGACTATGGCACCAGGACAGGGTCAGGGGAGCTTGTTTTTTTTTCCCCACGCCAGTGGGCCATGATCAGGGATGCATGCACTGTCCTGTCACCATTCGAGGAGGCCACGAGGATGGTGAGCAGTGACAGTGCATGCATCAGTGACACTGTCCCCCTTGTCCACCTGTTGGAGCACACGCTGCGTGGAATAATGGACAGGGCACTTGAGGCAGAACAGAGGCAGGAAGAGGAGGACTTCCTTAGCTCTCAAGGCCCCCTTTATCCAGACAGTGTTCCTGCGTGCCCGCCGATCACACAGGAAGAGGACGAGGAGGAAGAGGAGGAGGAGGAAGATTGTGTCAGTATGGAGGTGGAGCCTGGCACTCAGCATCAGCAGCAGTCTTTAAGGGATCAGTCCCAAGAAACACATGGACTTGTACGTGGCTGGGAGGAGGTGGCTGCGGACCATGTCGTTCTTAGTGACCCAGAGGACTCCGGACCGAATGCCTCAGCAAACCTACGCTGCATGGCCTCCCTGATCCTGCAAAGCCTGCGTAAGGATCCTCGTATTCGTGGTATCAAGGAGAAGGACCAATACTGGCTGGCAACCCTCCTTGATCCACGTTACAAGGGTAAGGTTGCGGACCTTATCTTGCCATCGCAGAGGGAGCAGAGGATGAAACATCTTCGGGAGGCCTTGCAGAAAGGTCTGTGCAACGCGTTCCCAGAGACTGGGAGGTTACAAACTCCTGTTTCTGGACAACGTGTTGCTGAGGCTTCGGTCAGTCAAAGAAGGAGCGGTGGAGAAGGTGGCCGTCTGACCGATGCGTTCAGACAATTTTTTGGTCCGCAGCCCCAAGGTATGATCGGTTCCAGCAACCATCGCCAGCGTCTGTTTTACATGGTGCAGGAATACCTAGGGGCAAGATCAGACTTGGACACCTTTCCCACCGAAAATCCTCTGGGTTACTGGGTCTTGAGGATGGATCACTGGCCAGAGCTTGCACAGTATGCAATTGAGCTACTGGCCTGTCCTGCATCCAGCGTTCTTTCGGAACGCACATTCAGTGCTGCTGGAGGCGTGGTAACCGATCACAGGGTGCGTCTGTCCACCGACTCGGTCGATCGGCTGACCTTCATAAAAATGAATGAGTCTTGGATCACCACCAGCTACCAAGCACCTGATGCTGATGTAACCGAATAATTTTTTTTGAAATCTCAGATCCCTTCAAAGACTGCCTATGCTGATGCTGAGTGACTATCCCTGAGTAATTATCCTCTTCCTCCTCAATCATCACGCTGATAGCTTGTAAGAACATTTTTGGTTCTGGGCGCCACCACCAGTGCCTAAGGCACAATTTTTCAGCCCCTGTTTAACAGGGGCGTGTAATTACAATTTTTGATGTAATACTTTGCAGCAGGGCTCGTTCCTGCATTCCAACTAGAGTGTCTGTGAGGGGTTGCAGTGTTGTGGCACCAGCACCAGTGCCTAGGGCCCAATTTTTCTGCCCCTGTCTAACAGGGGCGTGTAATTACAATTTTTGATGCAATACTTTGCAGCAGGGCTCGTTCCTGCGTTCCAACTAGAGTGTCTGTGAGGGGTTGCAGTGTTGTGGCACCAGCACCAGTGCCTAAGGCCCAATTTTTCTGCCCCTGTCTAACAGGGGCGTGTAATTACAATTTTTGATGCAATACTTTGCAGCAGGGCTCGTTCCTGCGTTCCAACTAGAGTGTCTGTGAGGGGTTGCAGTGTTGTGGCACCAGCACCAGTGCCTAAGGCCCAATTTTTCTGCCCCTGTCTAACAGGGGCGTGTAATTACAATTTTTGAAGCAATAATTTGCAGCAGGGCTCGTTCCTGCGTTCCAACTAGAGTGTCTGTGAGGGGTTGCAGTGTTGTGGCACCAGCACCAGTGCCTAAGGCCTAATTTTTCAGCTCCTGTTCAACAGGGGCATGTAATTACAATTCTTGATCTAATATTTCACAGCAGGGCCCTGTGAGGGCTTACAGTGTTGTGGCCACAGCAACACCTAAGGCCCAAATTTCTGCTGAGTATATAGGGCAGGACCCTACTTTCAAACATCTAACTTACAAACGACTCCTACTTGCAAACGGAAGGAGACAACAGGAAGTGAGATGAAATCTACCCCTAGGAAGGGAAATTCTCTCCTGTAAGAGTTAATATGGGAAAACAATTTCTCCTTTCCACTGATGCTTTCCAATCCTTGTTCCACAAAAAAAACCAAATTTTCAAAAAACATTTTTCATTGGGACAAAAAAGTGAGGTGAAATCTTCTGAAGAGGAGGAAAGACAGCAAAACAAATGTCACAGGGGTGATAACCCTTCCCTATGTTTTCCAAAAAGCTTAGAAAAGATTTTTTGGCTGGAGCTAAACACATTAAAAATGTTCAAAATTACAAACAGATTCTACTTAACAACAAACCTACAGTCCCTGTCTTGTTTGCACCGCCTGTATACTGCTGTTCAGAGTATATAGGGCCTGGTGGCCCCACACCTTTCCTTATTTTAATTTGGGTGTGGGGTTCCCCTTAATATCCATACAAGACCCAAAGGGCCTGGTAATGGACTGGGGGGTACCCATGCCGTTTGTCTCACTGATTTTCATCCATATTGCCATGACCCGACATGACATTAAACCCGCAAGCAGTTTTAAATGAGATTTTTTCCTTTAAAAATGACATTTGGTGCAGGGACTGTTCTAAACATGGGAAACACGCGTCACTTTACAGGCATACTATAGACACCCCCCAGGTACGATATTTAAAGGAATATTTCACTTTTTTTTTTTACTTTAAGCATCATTAAAATCACTGCTCCCGAAAAAACGGCCGTTTTTAAAAGTTTTTTTTGCATTGATACATGTCCCCTGGGGTAGGACCCGGGTCCCCAAACCCTTTTTAGGACAATACCATGCAAATTAGCCTTTAAAATGAGCACTTTTGATTTCGAACGTTCGAGTCCCATAGACGTCAATGGGGTTCTAACGTTCGTGCGAACTTTCGGTCCGTTCGCGGGTTCTGGTGCGAACCGAACCGGGGGGTGTTCGGCTCATCCCTACTAATGAGTCACTTCTCAGCGGCAAGGGAAAATGGCTAATTGGGCCCAATTTGGCCATTTTCACTTAGGAGTGTACTCACTTTTGTTGCCAGGGATTTAGACATTAATGGCTGTGTGTTGAGTTATTTTGAGGGGACAGCAAATTTACACTGTTATACAAGCTGTACACTCACTACTTTACATTGTAGCAAAGTGTAATTTCTTCAGTGTAGTCACATGAAAAGATATAATAAAATATTTACAAAAATGGGAGGAGTATACTCACTTTTGTGAGATACTGTAAATTCAAAACCATATGTGCATTTTCCTAGGTGCATATTCCTAGGTGTATGCAGAACAAAAACTGGTATGCCCCGTACACACGGTCGGATTTTCCGACGGAAAATTTGTGATAGGACCTTGTTGTCGGAAATTCTGACCATGTGTAGGCTCCATCACACATTTTCCATCGGATTTTCCGACACACAAAGTTTGAGAGCAGGATATAAAATTTTCCGACAACAAAATCCGTTGTCAGAAATTCCGATCGTGTGTACACAAATCCGACGGACAAAGTGCAACGCATGCTCAGAATAAATAAAGAGATGAAAGCTATTGGCCACTGCCCCGTTTATAGTCCCGACATACGTGTGTTACGTCACCGCGTTTAGAACGATGGGATTTTCCGACAACTTTGTGTGACCGTGTGTATGCAAGAAAAGTTTGAGCCAACGTCCGTCGGAAAAAATCCTAGGATTTTGTTGTCGGAATGTCCGAACAAAGTCCGACCGTATGTACGGGGCAGTACACATCAGTGGTATGTAAATATTATTACTTCCTTGTATTTCCCAATAATTACAGCCTAACGTGTTATAGAGAAGCTGACGTACCTCAATTTCCAAATTTGGTGCCTAATTATGACAGATGTAGCTCCACCTCTGTGCTTTTTATGACTCCATCTCTCAGACACAGCTGCCTATTTAAGTAAATTATCTCATATCAATGCATTTATTACAAAGACAGCAGTTTATGGCTGAGTGTGCTGGAATGGTGTAACTATATTCAGTATTTGTAGTTACCTGGAAACATAAAAATAACATATTACAGGTGAGATCTACTATTTTAGGCTTGTATCATTTATAAATGTTATTTTTTTTAAATCGCTGTTAGCTTACATTTCTAAACTAAATGATTGCTAATCAGAACTGTATAAGATGTATAGAATATGAACTTTGCAGACCTTTATTAACATGGGACATTTTTAAAGATAGAGACTATTTGTGAGTTTTTTAAGGCTTTTATTGGCTAAGAATGGCAACTTTAGAAAATAGATGCATTTTGTCTATTTTGTATTCAGAGCCGGTGCTACAACTAGGCGAACTAGGCAGCCGCCTAGGGTGCACTGCCACAGTCCTCTCCTGTTACCTCCTCATCCCTGGTAGATGTCACCTTGAGAGCCGTTATACGAACTCTGCTGCCAGGTGGAAGCACCAAGTTAGGTGGCAGGACTGAGCAGGGACAGACAGAACAGGTACTCCAGCCATCCGCTGCTTGCTGTGTCCGGCGAAGCAGCTCAGGTCAGTTCAATAAGGCAACACACATCACAGGGGGGTATAGACTATACAGGGCAGTGTGCGCAGGAAGGGGGTGTAGGGTTAAAGGGAGGCAGTGTATACAGGAAGGGTGGTGTAAGGTTAAAGGGGGGGCAGTGTATACAGGAAGGGGGTGTAGGGTTAAAGGGGGTGAAGTGTATACATACACAGACAAAGCCTGCTGTTCTCTATGGGGCGGTCAGATGGAAACAGACTGCCTGTCCGTTTCCATCTGACTGAAATCCAATCCCCTGGAGGGACGGCGAATGTATCTCCATCCATCTGTTTTTAGCAGACTGGTTTGGACACAGGTGGGTGTCAGAAGACACATGTCCACTGACATCTGCCGCTCAGAACAATGGGTGGTCTGATTGGGTCTGCCTGAAAAACAGACAGGCGGACCCGATTGGTCCATTGGTGTGAAAAGGGCCTTACTCAGTTCTTACTTGGAGAGTGCAGAATCAGGAGCAGCTGTGCATGGTATCAGCTTCTAACTTCAGCTTGTTCAATTAAGCTTTGACAAAAAAACTGGAAGCTGACTGATTTTTATGCACAGCTGCATTCTCCAGTTCTAGTAAATCAATCCCCCTGGGAGCATCAGTAAGCGACTCACACAAGCAGTACATGGCACTTTGAGTGCTGGTTCACAACTAAGCAAATTCTATGCGGATCAAATGCAATCTGAAAAGCATAGATTTGTATATCATCTAAAAAAGCATTATTTCCAATGAAGGCCATTCACATCCATGCAGTGTGATTTTGATCTGGTTAAAAAAAGGATCCTGTGCAAGTTTAGTATGGGTGCTGTGTAAATTCAATCTCCAGCTATGCCCAGTCCCCTCAGAAATCGCATTAAATTCAAACCTGTCACAAAAGAAATTGCACTGTGAAATTGCATCAGATTCGCACAGCACTTAAAGTTATTGTAAAGTCAGAAGGTTTTTTATCTTAATGCATTCTATGTATTAAGATAAAAAGCCTTCTGTGTGCAGCAGCCCCTGTTAGCCCCCCAATACTTACCTGAGCCCCACCTTTATCCAGCGATGTCCACAATTGAATTGGCCCTCCAGGACTCTCCCTCCTGATTGGCTGAGACACAGCAGTGGTGCCATTTGCTTCCGCAGCTGTCAATCAAACTCTGTTAGCCATTCAGATGAGAGAGGGGCGGGGCCTAACTGCAGCTCTGTGTCTGAATGGATAACCAGAGCTGCAGCTTGGCTCAGCTCGGGTCCTCTCATAGCAAGCTGCTTGCTATGGGGGCACGTGACAGGAGGGGGGTGCGAGGAGCTTCAGCCAGGGACCCTAGCAGAGCAGGATCTGGGCTACTCTGTGCAAAAACCATTCACAGAGCAGGTAAGTATAACATGTTTGTTTTTGGGGTTTTTTTTATTCTTTTTATTTAAATGTTCAACATAGTATAAGCATAGTAACAACACAAGAAAGAAAAAAACAAAAACTTAAATGAGTCATACACCAGCACAAGTAGCCAGCATGGCCCAATAGATAATGAGGATCTATGTCATGGTAAGGGCCCACAACAGTTTCACATAAAGAATTAGCATTTTCCCATATTAATACCATATGTAACTGACTACGGTATCCAGATATAAAATCAACACTTCACAGATGGAACTCACAATTTATACTAACTGATACCAAACCCCATCATAACATAAAGTGCTATATGCAGTAATGTTTGTTATTTTAATAGAAAAAAAAAAACGAGACTTTACAATCACTTTAAATTAAAGTGTTAGTTTACCTTTTAAAACAAAAACACTCTATGCAGTCACTACACAAAATAGCATCAACCTAAGCTAATCATATTTAAAAATTCTCTTCATACAAACATTTGTCGTCCATTCAATTACTTTACCAATGTCATTTGAAAGTAATTCAAAATTCTGTTTGCTTTTAACAATTGATGAAAACCACATACACTGCTAGAAATTTGTTTGTTCGAGAAATAATTTACATCCGTTTCCTTTGAATTTTCTCATCACTGAAAACGGATATCAATTTGACCCACCTAATGATTAGAAAATTAAACAAACATTCTTGAGACAAAAAAGTTCAAACTAAATTCTGCAAGTGTATGGCCAGCTTAATCCTTTATTGCTGTATACCAACAGTGTACACAACATCCCTATACAAATAAGGCATGTTTGAATTTTTTTGCGAATTTTAGAAAACCAAAGCTGGTTGCAGACTGAAATAAAAGAGCGTTTTTTCAACACTAAATTATATAAATAGCATATATACAGTATATGCTACATAATTTTTTTTTTTTTTTTACAAACGTGGCTTTACCACTCATATTTTAGTTTTGGGTAGATGCCCTCTGATTGACTCACCTATATCTTTCTGATAGAGCAGGATTTCTATATCCACATTCACATCTGCCTCCGGATCATGAGCAGGGCCTGTAGGCATTATAAGACAATCTCATGATTGTCTCATGACTTTTATGCTGCTACATTATTTGGTAGGATATGAATTTCTAAATTAAATGGAAAATGAAAATCACTATCTATCTATCTATCTATCTATCTATCTATCTATCTATCTATCTATCTATCTATCTATCTATCTATCTATCTATCTATCTTATCCTCAGGTACTGACTTCTGATTTACTAATAATCATTTGTGGTAATGTATTTTACACAGATGGAAAAAGAAGATACGTTTTAATAACACAGTTGGAATATTTATACCAATACTAAAGAAAACATGAATGTTACCAGCATGAATGACACCCTGGATGAACCCTCTAGCAGCTATTCGGAATATTCGTACATACATTTCACCATAGTGGCTGTTGTAGCACTATGTCTTTGTATCGTTGGCCTGGTTGGAAATGTTATTGTGTTTTGGTACCTGTGCTTCAAGATCCAGAGAAACAAATATACAGTTTATATTATGAATCTGTCTGTAGCTGATGCCCTGTTTATTATATTTACTACCTTGCTTTTGATGATCCAGATAAATACAATAATTGGTAAAGATCGTAAATTTATAGGGAAGAAGAGTTTATATTTATTCATAGAAATATTTTATGATATTATGCAGTATTCCGGAATGTATATCCTTACAGCTGTCAGCATGGAACGATGTAGCTCTGTTCTGTTCCCCTTTTGGTACCGAAGTCATCGCCCTAGGAACTTATCCACTATTATTTGCACTGCTCTTTGGATTCTTGGCTCTTTGGAAAGTCTCCTTGTGAACCTTGTGTGTACAGCAGATGCTTTATTGGAACAAACCCCACAATGTTCAGCAGTTCAAATCATAGTTTTTATTTTAGCCATTGGCATCTGCCTACCAATTATGGTCATTTCCAGCTTCACCTTGCTCATCAAAGTAAAGAGGTCATTAAAGCAGCGATACACACCTAAACTGTACATCATCATCCTTATTGCAGTTCTTGTATTCATCCTATCAGTTCTTCCATTTAATTTTCTGTCATTTTTAATATACTTCAAATTAACACCAAAAGGTTTGGTAACTGTTAGTTTTTTCTATGTAACAACTTATTGCACAGTGCTTAACTGCACCATCAATCCCTACATTTACTTTATTGTTGGAAGGAAATGGAAACAAAAGACCCCTCACTCAATCCAGGAAGCCCTCCAAAGAGCCTTTAGAGAGGAAGATGATGAGAATGATGACTCAAACAGCAACAAAACAATTAACACATCAAGCTAAACTAACCTTACAGTTGCCTTCTAGATTTTCTTTCAAGAGCAAAGCACACCAACAATTATCTAGTTTAACAAGGAAATATGATTCACTCAGGAATTTCAGAATATGAATCTTAAAGTAGGATCTTACTTTATCAAGTGGAAGTCAAAGGGCAAAGACTGGAAATGTTAATGATATTGCTTTTTATTTAATATACCTCCAACTGGCAGGCTTTCTTAAATTGAACCGGTTTAGCTGGAGAAAGTGCTGCTTAAAGTGGTTGTAAACATATAAAAAAAAATAACAAACATGTTATACTTACTCTCTCCCACCAAGTGCCCCCATGGCAAGCTGCTTGTTATTAGAGCACTCAAATTTGCTCGCTCCTAAGCCCCTTTCGGTGTGTCCATAAGACACACAGAGTGTGGCTTGACCTCACCCATGGCTCCCTCCTCACTGGCTTTGATTGCCAGCAGTGGGGGCCAATGAGGAGGGAGAGAGCAGAGAGAGCCTGTGCCCTCATGCACATCACTGTATCGAGATCGGGCTTAGTATATGTGGGGGAGGTGGGGGAGCTACATACTGAAGGTTTTTTACCTTAATGCAGAGAGTGCATTAAGATAAAAAGCCTTCAGGCTTTAGAACCACTTTAAACCAAGCTCATATTCATTACCTAAACTTGTCCTTCATTTGCACATAGCTGCTATAAATATATAAGGTTGTTTAAGAGTTTGAGGTGCTTTAAATGTACTTTCATACTTAATTTCATTTACACATCGCTAACAGGTTCCATCACATGCCTTCTTACCCTTTTTTTTATTTTAAAAAATAAAGCAGTTGTACAGTTTTGGATTGAAAACTTTTAATGAAGATGGGATCTGGGTATCTGCTGACTTTGTGAATATGTGTATTCTCCAAAATATTGCTTCCTGTTCCATAAAATCTGTGATAAGCAAAATCTGAAGTGTATTTGTGCATAAATATTTGCAGCTCACATTGAGTTGAAATTATTTTTTTTGTAATAAAACTGAGTATAACTTATGTCTGCTCTGGTGTTGTTCTTCCTAGGGTCCATTCACACCAAACTTCATGTGTGTTGGTACACTGCAGTGCCATTCATTGTAAATGGCACTCCAACAGCTGTAATGCTCCACAGTGTAGCACAACACATTTCTTGTTAGCAGCACTTTAAAAACCTGCCACTATGTCTGCAATAGTTCCTTTAACTACTTAAGGACCGGAAGGATTTGCCCCCTTAATGACCAGGCCATTTTTCGCAATACGACACTGCATCGCTTTACCTGTACCACCATAGGACTCCGTGGATGTGTGGCACCAGGGATCTTCTCTCTCTTCCTTCCTCTGATATTGTGTACAGAGGTTATGCCAGTACCCTGAGTAGGGGCAGGCTCCCTGGTTGCCATAAAGCCAGCGTCTAGCCAGCGTCATGGCATCCAATACTTTATCCCTGGACCCATCCAGCTGCCAAATAAAATAAATATTAAACATAAAATGATAATTCAACACTCCATGTCTAGGCCAGTCTGTTCTATATTTGTGATAACATGATGCTACTGCATTCCCTGTGCTAAGTGTTGTTTCGCCCCACTCAGCCTCACTATCTCCCTGCACAGGGCTGTGATTGCAAAGTAGGAGTGAGGTTCCAACTATTGCACGGCATCAAAAGTTTCCTAGGAGATGGCAGATACAAGAGTGAGGGTGAGTGGGGGGAAGGCACACATAGCACAGGAAGCACTGCAGCATTGTGGAGGTAGGGATATAGACAGAGCTGTCATGTGGGATGAACATAGCTCCCAACTGTCCCTGATTGAGAGGGACTGTCCCTCATTTTGGTCTGATCTATATAGCTGTATATAAAATGCACTGTTAATTCATCAAAAACTGTTTCCCAATGCTAAACCTTTCATCCAATTTCTAAATTGCTGCATTTGTAAATTCCAAAAGCCAAAATAAAGGAATAGTAGTGGTAAAAAAGCACTTGTCGGCTTAACCATTTTTTTTTTTTGCACAATTCAACTTTAAGGAGGGTGTGGAAGGGGAAGTATTCTATGCCTACATACTTTTGCTTATTTGGATCTCTACTCCTTTGCTTACTTTCAGTTGTGAGCCAGGGAATCTCCTGCCTGGCAGCTGAATCCAGGAATGAGTCATTGGTTGTTAGCAGCCAATGCTGCTGTATGGCGGGGTTGAGGAAATGGGCTGAGCCTGCACTGAGGATGGAGTGTCCATTATGCCACCCTCCACCATGCCTCCATGCAACAATTCCTGGTTGCTGATCTCGCCTAGTTTGTAAGAACCTGGAAGTGATGAGGATTTCATTATCTACAGATTTTAGATGTCACTTCCCCTCGACCACTGTAGAACAGCATGCAAGCACTTAAACAGGCAGCAAAAGAGGCAAGACAAGTTTAATCTTGCTGTAAATTGTTAAAGTATATTATTTAGGAGACAATAGCCACAAACATTTTTCCGTAACTGAACAGAACTGAACCAAGCAGCTTGGTTAGGGAGAGGGAGACAGGTTTTATCTTGAGATAGAAATCAGAATAGACAGTATATAAGCAGCTTGGTAAAGTCGCAACTTAAGAGTGAATAGGCCATAAACATTGAGACACAAGGCAGGACTTGAGCTGCAGCAAACATTAGAAATTTGGCAGATGAGGCCCAGCTGGCAAAACATTGTGTGGCACATTTACAGTGCTGGAGTACTGGAATAGACCAGGAGAATTTTTTGGGGTGTGAGGAGGTGGGGCTAGATGGCAATTAAAAAGTTTTCATCTGTAGCATCAGCAGTGGGGTTTTTGTAGTCAATGGTAATCCAAAACTGGCTGTATAGCATGACCATTCTGAAACAGAAGAGATAGATGTGTTCTGCCTTTGGATGACGCTTGGCCCAACTATCGCTTTGTACTGCAGAACCTTCCTGCACCCTACTATCTTCACATGTAGGACCTTTGCCATTCACTTTAGGCCTGCCTGGCATATTCAATAAAAGTGATTGACTAAATTTATTGTCAGCTATGGAATAAATATGTGGTGATTTGGTGCACACTCCTTTACTGAACAACACCACAATATACAAAAAATAGCATTCCTGCTAACGCGTTTCACACCAACATCAGCATTTAATCATAGCTGATAATACAATGTTAACACAAGTATATATATATATATATATATATATATATATATACACTGAGCAAAATTATAAACGCAACACTTTTGTGTTTGCCCCTATTTATCATGATCAAGATTTACGACTTTTTTTATGTACACAAAAGTCCTATTTCTCTCAAAAATTGTTCACAAATCTGTCTATATCGGTGTTAGTGAGCACTTCTCCTTTGCCAAGATAATCTATCCACCTCACAGATGTGGCATATCAAGATTCTGATTAGACAGCATGATTATTTCACAGGTGTGCCTTAGGCTGGCCACAATAAAAGGCCATTCTAAAATGTGCAGTTTTACTGTATTGGGGGGGGGGGGTCCGGGGGGTCCGAATAACCAGTCAGTATCTGGTGTGACCACCATCTGCCTCACACAGTGCAGCACATCTCCTTCGCATAGAGATGATCAGGTTGTTGATTGTGGCCTGTGGATTGTTGGTCCATTCCTCTTCAATGGCTGTGCAGAGTTGCTGGATATTGGCAGGAACTGGAACATGCTGTCGTATACGCCGATCCAGAGCATGCCAAACATGCTCAAGGTGTTCATGTCAGGTGAGTATGCTGGCCATGCAAGAACTGGGAAGTTTTCAGCTTCCAGGAATTGTGTACAGATCCTTGCAACATGGGGCCATACATTATCATGCTGCAACATGAGGTGATGGTCGTGGATGAATGGCACAACAATGGGCCTCAGGATCTCACCATGGTATCTCTATGCATTCAAAATGGCATCAATAAAATGCACCTGTGTTTGTTGTCCATAGCATATGCCTGACCATATCATAACCCCACCGCCACCATGGGCCACTTGATCCACAACGTTGACATCGGCAAGCCGCTCACCTACACTACGCCATACACGCTGTCTGCCATCTGCCCTGTACAGGGAAAACCGGGATTCATCCGTGAAGAGAACACCTCTCCAAAGTGCCAGATGCCATTGAATGTGAGCATTTGCCCACTCAAGTCAGTTA
Source organism: Aquarana catesbeiana (assembly GCF_042186555.1). NCBI lineage: Eukaryota > Metazoa > Chordata > Amphibia > Anura > Ranidae > Aquarana > Aquarana catesbeiana. Next base: position 376,917,678 of record NC_133328.1, on the reverse strand, counting down.
CGACGATGAACTGCAGTCAGGTCGAGACACCGATTAGGACGACGAGCATGCAGATGAGCTTACCTGAGACAGTTCCTGACAGTTTGTGCAGAAATTCTTTGGTTATGCAAATTGATTGTTGCAGCAGCTGTCTGAGTGGCTGGTCTCGGACGATCTTGGAGGTAAAGATACTGGATGGGGAGGTCCTGGGCGGGTGTGGTTACACTTGGTCGGCGGTTGTGAGGCCGGTTGGATGTACTGCCAAATTCTCTGAAACGCCTTTGGAGACGGCTTATAGTAGAGAAATGAACATTCAATTCAAGGGCAACAGCTCTGGTGGACATTCCTGCCGTCAGCATGCCAATTGCAGGCTCCCTCAAAACTTGTGACATCGGTGGCATTGTGCTGTGTGATAAAACTGCACATTTTAGAGTGGCCTTTTAGTGTGGCCAGCCTAAGGCACACCTGTGCAATAATCATGCGGTCTAATCAGCATCTTGATATGCCACACTTGTGAGGTGGATGGATTCTCTTGGCAAAGGAGAAGTGCTCACTAACACAGATTTAGACAGATTTGTGAACAATATTTGAGAGAAATAGGCCTTTTGTGTACATAGATAAAGTCATAGATCTATGCACTCAGCTCACGATAAATAGGGGCAAACACAAAAGTGTTGCGTTTATAATTTTTCTCAGTATATGACGGGAGTCACTTTTGGGCACAGGGTGACTGAGAAAATATATCTTGGATTACTTAAAATGGGACAGTAATATTTATCCACAATATCTCCCAGGATATGTGTAAAGACTATTCTTGGTTTGTTTGATTCTGAACTCAACATGTTAGTTGAGAGAGCTGATCACATTGGCCTCTAGAACTGGGTAGGAGCCGAACAGTCTACTCATACTATAGTTTGTTGCCTACTAGGCTGAGGAGGAGGGGAGATCACTGTTTGTTTTGTTAATTGTAATGAGCTCCTGCTATTGTGAGAAGGTGTCCTGTGATTATACTTATGTGTGAAGCTCAGTGACAACAAATCTGACCTGTAGTGAAATCCTGATTAATCATACAATGCTCAGGAGGGCACAGAGTCACATCAGCTGCTTTAAGGGATTAGTTAATTAGTTCATGTTAATTCTGTTTCTGGTTACAGTTGTATTGTTAAAGTAATATGAGCAGGAGGGAGGAACCTCCTCTTCTACTGTATATAAGACTGTATCCTGGTTCTAATAAAAGAGTCTGATTCCTGTTTGACCCTCCGTACAAAGCCTGGTCTCGTACTTGGGGGGAAGAATTATTCGTATGGGTTTCTTGTTCGGCTGATTGGAGGGTTCGGTAGCTGCCCTTGTGTTTGGAAATAGAATGTCCTAAACCGCTTTAACCCCTTTCATACTCGGGGTGTCATTACAATGTATGGATATATATATATATATATATATATATATATATATATATATACAGTATCTCACAAAAGTACACCCCTCACATTTTTGTAAATATTTTGTTATATCTTTTCATGTGACAACACTGAAGAAATTACACTTTGTTATAATGTAAAATAGTGAGTGTACAGCTTGTATAACAGTGTAAATTTGGTGTCCCCGCAAAATAACTCAACGCACAGGCATTAATGTCTAAACCGCTGGCAAAAAAAGTGAGTACACCCCTAAGTGAAAATGTCCAAATTGCGCCCAAAGTGTCAATATTTTGTGTGGCCACATTTATTTTACATAGTTACATAGTAGGCGAGGTTGAAAAAAGACACAAGTCCATCAAGTCCAACCTATGTGTGATTATGTGTCAGTATTACATTGTATATCCCTGTATGTTGCGTTCATTTAGGTGCTTATCTAATAGTTTCTTGAAACTATCGATGCTCCCCGCTGAGACCACCGCCTGTGGAAGGGAATTCCACATCCTTGCCGCTCCCCATACACACGGTCGGATTTTCCGACGGAAAATGTGTGATAGGACCTTGTTGTCGGAAATTCCGACTGTGTGTAGGCTCCATCACACATTTTCCATCGGATTTTCCGACACACAAAGTTTGCGAACAGGCTATAAAATTTTCAGACAACAAAATCTGTTGTCGGAATTTCTGATCGTGTGTACACAAATCCGACGCACAAAGTGCCACGCATGCTCAGAATAAATAAAGAGATGAAAGCTATTGGCTACTGCCCCGTTTATAGTCCCGACATACGTGTTTTACGTCACCTCGTTCAGAATGATCGGATTTTCCAACAGCTTTGTGTGACCGTGTGTATGCAAGACAAGTTTGAGCCAACATCTGTCGGAAAAAATCCTAGGATTTTGTTGTCGGAATGTCCGCTCAATGTCCGACCGTGTGTACGGGGCATATCAGTAAAGAACCCTCTACGTAGTTTAAGGTTAAACCTCTTTTCTTCTAATTTTAATGAGTGGCCACGAGTCTTGTTAAACTCTCTTCTGTGAAAAAGTTTTATTTCTATTGTAGGGTCACCAGTACGGTATTTGTATATTGAAATCATATCCCCTCTCAAGCGTCTCTTCTCCAGAGAGAATAAGTTCAGTGCTCGCAACCTTTCCTCATAACTAAGATCCTCCAGACCCTTTATTAGCTTTGTTGCCCTTCTTTGTACTCGCTCCATTTCCAGTACATCCTTCCTGAGGACTGGTGCCCAGAACTGGACAGCATACTTTAGGTGCGGCCGGACCAGAGTCTTGTAGAGACTTGTAGAGTCTTGTAGAGGGTTAAAGCACTGCCTTAACCCTCTTGGGCATGGAGTTCACCAGACCTTCACAGGTTGCCACTGGAGTCCTCTTCCACTCCTTCAAGACAACATCATGGAGCTGGTGGATGTTAGAGATCTTGCGCTCAAGGCGGGGCAGGAGGCGGAGCCTAGCAGAGCAGACATGCATTGTTAGAGCTCCACACCGCTGAGGAGAGAAGAGAAGGACAAAGCGGAGCCTGCAGGCTCAAAAGGTATCCATTTGAACCTTTTTGCCCCTGGGAACAAACTGTGAAAGTTTGGGCAGGAAATATGGTACTGGGAGGAAACCGTGGCAGAAATAAAAATCACCTCACAAAGAGCTCACAGGCACTCACTGCAGCTGAAGCAGCTCCAGTCACCTCACAAGATACAGCATCAGGGCGCTCTCACAGACAGAAAATGTCACAGCAAGACTCTCCATTTGAGTCAGATACAGAACAAATCCTCTCACAAACTTCTCCACAAGCCTCCTCAGCATCCCCAATAATATTATTACAATTTGAAAAGATGCTTCATAAGGCTTTAAAACAAACCTCAGACCAAATAACAAAAAGCCTAACCAAAGAAATAAGAGAGCTGGGAAACTGCACCACAGCCCTAGAAATAAAAATGGATGAAATTGAAATTACAACCCAAGAAAATATAACAGAATTGGAACAATTAAAAAAAGAGAATTTAATACTTCAAACTAAGCTCGAAGATTACGAAAATAGAGCCAGACGTTCAAACTTGCGCATAAGGGGAATACCTGAAACTGTGACAGACCTGCAATCTACTATTACTGCTCTATTACAAGAACTAAAGCCAGATATCCCTATTGAACGTTTAGAACTGGACAGAGTACACAGAGCCCTCACAGCCAAAAAGAAAGATGGACCCCCACGTGATATAATCACAAAATTTCATTATTACAGAACGAAAGAACAAATACTAATTGCTGCAAGAGAAAAAAAGGAACTTAATTTTCAAGGACACAATTATCAAATTTTTGCTGACCTATCCCAACTTACTATTACTAAAAGACGATCCATGCAACCCCAACTAATGGAACTGCAACGCCACAACATTATGTATCAATGGGGCTTCCCCTTTTCAGTCAGATTTAACTACCAAGGTACAATTTACAGAAGCAGATCAGCAGATGAACTACAACAAACCCTTTTAAAATTAAATCTGACAGAACCCACAAGCAGCAACACTCCCACACGCAGAAGAATGGCATCATCTTCACCTTCAGGCAGCACCCAGAAAATTTCAGAACAAAATGAGAAGCATCATTCTCACAAAAAAGGCCGTTATGCCACATCATCCATGGACCAAGAAGATTCAATGGACTGACATCCTAATTCCTGATATCTCTTCATTTATTATACTAAGAGATGGTTCTCTATAAAAAACCTATATTTATAACTGAATGTAACTGCATTCTGATAGTCACACACTGTGTGGGATCATGTTACATTCCAGTTATATTTCTTATTACTTCTGATTCATATAGCCTTAGAATATATAAGTGAAATAAGGAAATTCTTGTTCAGTTATATATTATCAGGTAATAACAATAGATTTATTACTTTTTAAGACAAATATGTTCAATAACCCAGAAGTAATGGAAGCTTTTTCTTTCTTTTCTTAAAACAAATATATTATTACCTAACTAGTTCCTAGAATTATGTTTTTGTTTATTCTAATCTGAAGCAATACAACCTCAATTTTATGAGTTAACATATCTAAACAGTTACATATGAATAAAATATGTAATTGTTTACTCTAAAAGGGTTAAATTCCCAAAATAATTCAAACTATCTTCATCAATACCAAAGTTATTAACAGTACCTTTCTAACTGAATTATTTAGCCTAGGGCAAGACTAACCATATACAACCACCCTTGAGTAAATCATTTCAACAAAAACTATATTCTGCACTCCAATTAATGAAACATCATTTTGATGTTTTTTGACATAGCACTTCTCTCCTGTAAGCGGAAGATCCGTGTACCCCCATTAGCCCTCCTCATTCTCCCAACCATATTATGTGGGAGTGTGACGAAGGCACTTATTCCCCTGAGAGAGATATTTATTCTCTTTCACGGGTAAATTGTGATTACTTGCAAAAAATAATTTATACAATGTATCATCTAATCTCATATGTTTTTTGTTTACTCTTTACTCCAGAATTCACTGGTTTCTTTTCTATCTATTCATCTCTTCAGTCCACACAGGTTGATCTGCGCAGTCAGCTCTGCAGAACAAAAAGTAAGTCAAAACTATTTGATCTGTTGCCATGGCACCACTGAATATACTTTCCCTGAATGTTCAGGGAATAAATGTCCCTCAAAAAAGGACCAAAGCCTTCCGTACTTTCCATAACAAGAAGGCTCACATAGTATGCCTCCAAGAAACACACTTCACCAAAGATTCTACTCCAAAATATATTTCTCCTTTTTATCAACAAATTTACACGGCTTCTGCCTGTACCAAGCAAAGGGGAACTCTAATTGCATTTCACCGATCCACACCATTCACCTTATCATCAGAAATTAAAGACCCAGAAGGTAGATACCTGATACTCATGGGTTATATAATGGATACAGCAATCACGGTGATTTCCTACTACGCTCCTAACAAACAACCTACACCATTCCTCTCACATATATTACAAGTGATTAACACAAAATAGGAACAGTGATAATGTGTGTGGATTCGAACCAGGTCCTCCTCCCATTTCTAGATAAATCACCTTTTACACCATCCAAAATAACCTCTAGATTACCTTTTTCTCAACTTCTTTCCAAATACAATCTGGTAGATTCGTGGAGAGAAAGTAACCCAATGAAAAAGAAATTCACTTATTTCTCGCACCCTCATCAAACCTTCACCAGAATAGATCATATTTTTCTAACAATAGGAATGATACCAGAAATTATTGCATCAGATATAATTCCGATTCCGTGGTCTGACCATAATGCAGTATACACTACTATAGCCTCAGCCATACCAAAAGCGCATGACCCAACGTGGTACTTACCGGACATAATGCTCAAACACCCACTACATCAGATGGCCATTGAACAAGCTTTAAAGGAATACATATCAATTAATAATACAACAGACATCTCCCCAATAACACTGTGGGAAGCTCATAAGCCTGTCTTGCGTGGTACAATACAAAGACAAATGGCACTATTTAAACGGGAACGCAAAAATCTAGCAAAAAAACTAGAACTCAATTTTAATGCAGCCTACATATCATTTCAAGATAATCCATCTCAGAGTACAAAATCTCATCTGGAAAAATCTAGATTGGAATACGATCTATTTCTCACTGAGTCAGTTGATAAATCCCTCAAACGCTCCAAACACAATTTCTACATGAATACAAACAAACCAGGTACATATTTGGCTCGGGCATTAAATTCAACTAACAAATCTTTCAAACCAATACGTTTGAAATTATCAAAAAATGTTTACACTTGTAATCCAGTTAAAATAGTCCATAAATTTCACTCACATCTCGCAACTTTATACAAGACAAACAATGAATTTAATCCTACAGAGGCTGAATCCTTCTTCTCAAAAATAACCTTACCTGAGTTATCTCAGAATCAAAAAAGCAGTTTGGATGAGCCTATAACTATAGATGAAGTTGCTAACGCCATAAAAGACCTAAAACTTAACAAAAGACCAGGCCCAGACGGCTACTCGGCTTTATACTATAAAACATTCTCAGAAATACTCTCTCCCATTCTCACTGAAACTTTTAACAAACTTCCAGATGGACATTCTTTTCGGCAAGAAACACTAATGGCAATTGTTTGTATGATCCCAAAACCCCTTTCTGATGATACTTCCTGTGTGAATTATCGGCCTATCTCTCTGTTAAACCTCGATATTAAATTATTAGCAAAAATAATAGCAAAACGCCTCAATAGCATTATAGGAAAATTAATACATAGAGATCAAGTAGGCTTCATGCCAAATAGACAGGCAGGCGATAATGTACGCAGGGCAGTGTTATTGGCACATATTGCTAAAAAACGGAAAATCCCTTTATGTTTTCTATCTCTCGATATTAAGAGGGCATTTGACACAGTATCCTGGCAATATATGCAATATTCATTACAAAAATGGGGTTTTGGACCCCACTTTTTAACATGGATCAAAGCATTATATAATAAACCCAAAGCCTATATAAAATATGCTGGATACAAATCTGAAGCCTTTAATATCGAAAGAGGTACCCGACAGGGTTGCCCATTATCTCCCTTATTATTTGCCCTTATACTCGAACCCATGGCCCAATACATCAGAACAAACCAAACTATAACTGGCATTGAAGTAGGAGGTATTACCCACAAATTATGTATATTTGCAGACGATATATTACTTTTTCTATCATCACCACAGGTCTCTGGTCCTAACTTAATACCAGCTCTTGATGGATTTGCAGCCCTATCCGGCCTTATGATTAATCCTAAGAAATGCCTAGTGCTTAATATTTCACTCACAAACATGGAATTGATCCCGGCTAGGGCTGCACTCCCATTCACATGGGCAGAAAAATCAATCCCATATCTTGGAATTCATTTAACAGCATCTCATTCTGACTTATTCTCAACCAATTATCCTCCTGTATTAAGACAGATCACAAATCTAATAAAACAATGGTCGCAACTTCCTTTATCCTGGATAGGGAAGATTAATGCAATCAAAATGACTATTCTACCCAAATTGCTTTATCTATTCAGAGTCCTCCCTATTCCAATTCCTTCCTATTTTTTGAGAATAGTACAAAAAAGAGCAACTTCGTTTATATGGGGCTCTTCTAAACCACGTATACCTATACACACACTACATCTTCCCAAAAATAAAGGAGGCCTAGGATACCCTAATTTTACTAACTACTACAGAGCAGCACATTTGGCCAGTCTGTCCAAATACCATGCAAAACAGGAAATCCCATTATGGGTATTTATAGAGGCTTCAGAAAATGACCCTCTATTAATATCAAATTTATTATGGCTTGATCCTAAAGACCGCTTTAAAATTCATAATCCCATAACTAAACACTTCTTATCTCTCTGGGATAAACTAAAAACCAAATATCAGTTACAATCTCCACACAATCCTCTCCTTTCTTTTATCAGAAATCCGGCCTTTTATCCGGCATGGATCTACCCAAATTCTTTTAAAGCTTGGACAACATCAGGCATTCAGACACTAAATGACTTCATAGCATCTAAATCATTCCTTTCATTCCCATCGCTTAGAGAAAAATATGATCTACCAAACTCTGAGATATTTAGATATCTCCAAATCAAAAATTTCTATACACCATTCCTAAAGGGGGATACACCATTATCCCAATTATCCATTTTTGAATCAATCTGTACAAAAGATCCATTTGCTAAAGGTACAATTTCATCACTTTATAATCAATTATATGGAGTAGCAAATCTTAATAGACCCTCTTACGTTCAGAGGTGGGAGGAGGACCTGGGACGAACTTTAGAAGAAACGGACTGGTCTAACATATGGCTCACATCTAAGTCATCTTCACCCAACATCTTAGCACTGGAGACAAATTATAAAGTCCTAACTCGCTGGTACCTTGTACCCGCTAGAGTGGCAAAATATTCACCTAATACCTCAGCTCTTTGTTTTCGAGGATGCCCAGAAATAGGCACATATTTACACATATGGTGGACGTGCCCAGTAATCCAAACCTTCTGGAAGGAAGTCTTCGTGATTGCATCTAAAATATTTAAAAAAATAATACAACCAGATCCATATTTAACTTTACTTAATCTAAAACCGGAATGGTTAACACTCTCTCAATTCAAACTTATGATCCAACTAATAACGGCTGCAAAACAAACAGTGGCCAAGGCATGGAAATCTCCTACATTGGTACTAGCAGAAACAATTCACAGAATGAATAATACAATGTCCCATGCTAAGATGGTTGCCATCGATCAAAATCAAATTCCAAAATTTGAAAAACTTTGGCATCCTTGGATAAAACAACAGTTCCTGTCAAACTTCAATGACTCTGTCCTGTTGCCATGGTAACAGATTAAATGACTTACAGAGACACCCATTCTAAGGCTTCAAAGAGAACTAAAAAGAATAATAAACTGACGAGCGGGACAACCTTGTGGACCATACCTCTACCTTTCAACCCTTTTTCTTCTTTCTCTTTCCTTTTCTCCACCTTACGATTAAAGCTCATTATCAGAATTTATTTGACCTATATACACTCTACTTGTAAACAATATGTATAGTAGGTATAAATCATTTAAATACCTACAAAAGTAACTAAGGAAATGATATATATCTTTAATTTAGGTTTACGTGAACCTAATGTTTAATATTTGAAATTTCATGATATTTACCTATATAAACCCTACTGTAAAACAATGAGCTTACTTTATAGATCCTTGTAAACTTACTTTATGTATCTTTATAACATTGTATACTCAATAAACTTCTTTTGACAAGGAGATCTTGCGCTCCTCCACTTTCCGTTTGAGGATGCCCCACAGATGCTCAATAGGGTTTAGGTCTGGAGACATGCTTGACCAGTCCATCACCTTTACCCTTAGCTTCTTTAGCAAAGCAGTGGTCATCTTGGAGGTGTGTTTGGGATTATCATGTTGGAATACTGCCCTGCGGCCCAGTCTCCGTAGGGAGGGGATCATGCTCTGCTTCAGTATGTCATAGTACATGTTGGTATTCATGGTTCCCTCAATGGACTGTAGTTCCCCAGTGCCGGCAGCACTCATGCCGCCCCAGACCATGACACTCCCACCACCATGCTTGACTGTAGGCAAGACACACTTGTCTTTGTACTCCTCACCTGGTTGCCGCTTGACACCATCTGAACCAAATAAGTTTATCTTGGTCTCATTAGACCACAAGACCTGGTTACAGTAATCTATGTCCTTAGTCTGCTTGTCTTCAGCAAACTGTCTGTGGGCTTTCTTGTGCATCATCTTTAGAAGAGGCTTCCTTTTGGGACAACAGCCATGCAGACCAATTTGATGCAGTGTGCGGTGTATGGTCTGAGCACTGACAGGCTGACCCCCCCACCCCTTCAACCTCTGCAACAATGCTGGCAGCACTCATATGTCTATTTTCCAAAGACAACCTCTGGATATGATGCTGAGCAATGTTGAACTTCCAGTGACCAGTATGAGAGAGTGAGAGCGATAACACCAAATTTGACACAACTGCTCCCCATTCACACCTGAAACCTTGTAACACTACCGAGTCACGTGACAGCAGCGAGGGAAAATGGCTAATTGGGCCCAATTTGGACATTTTCACTTAGGGATGTACTCACTTTTGTTGCCAGCAGTTTAGACATTAATGGCTGTGTGTTATTTTGAGGGGACCGCAAATTTACACTGTTATACAAGCTGTACACTCACTACTTTACATTGTAGCAAAGTGTCACTTCTTCAGTCTTGTCACATGAAAACATATAATAAAATATTTACAAAAATGTGAGGGGTGTACTACTTTTGTGAGATACTGTAAATTCAAAACCATATGTGCATTTTCCTAGGTGTATGCAGAACACAAAACTGGTCCGGTAGCGTACATATCACTGGTATGTAAATCTTATTACTTCCTTGTATTTCCCAATAATTACAAGATAAGGTGTTATAGAGAACCTGACGTACCTCAATTTCTAAATTTGGTGCCTAATTATGACAGCTGTAGCTCCACCTCTGTGCTTTTTATGACTCCATCTCTTATGCCCTGTCGGACATTGATCAGACATTCCGACAACAAAATCCATGGATTTTTTCCGACGGATGTTGGCTCAAACTTGTTTTGCATACACACGGTCGTACAAAGTTGTCGGAATTTCCGAACGCCAAGAACGCGGTGCCATACACCACGTATGACGAGACTATAAAAGGGCAGTTCAATACCATGCGCGGCACCCTTTGGGCTTCTTAATGGACCAAGAATTGGTTGCTCCAGCGTGACCAATTTTGTCACATGCCTTTGCTCCGTGAGATCCGTGAGAATAATCCTGACGATTTCAGGAACTTTCTCCGGGTGAGGGACCCCTTTTTTCACCAGTTGTTTGCTTTGCTGACCCCTTATATCAGCAGGCAGTATACCTGCATGAGGCAAGCCATCACTGCGGAGCAGAGGCTAGTCGCCACCCTGCAGTACTTGGCGACGGGGAGAAGCCTGCAGGACCTCAAGTTCTCGACAGGCATCTGGGGGTCATTATCCCAGAGACCTGTTTTGCCATTATTCAGGTATATTAAGGTAAGATTTTTATCCTTTAACATCACATTTTATTGTATTTAATGTTTTATAATGTATTGTATTTCTTTCCTCATTCCCTACCATGATTGTAATATGCTGTGAATGTCCCCTTTGTCCTCATGCATGCAGGATTTTTTTTTTTTGTCCTTCATACATATTTGCCTTCACGTACCTCCCCAGCATGCTCTCCTGGGCCTATATCCACTTCGTCTAGTCAATTAACAATGTATTTTGTCAGCTCCATAGTAGTGCTTTACCCTAAATATCCCCTAAAATGTGTAAAATTGTGATTTGTGCTTTAAATTCAGGCAGAGGCTTTTTTTGGGGGGTCCCAAAATCATTTGGAGCCCTCCCTCCCCCCCAACTGCTAACTCAGCTGATACCAATCCTCTATCTGCTGACTTTGCCAACCCCATACACGTTATACCTACCTCTTTTGTGGTCAGATTTATGAATGAATTCCTCAAAGCATGTAGTGCAAGGGCCTGCCTGAATACTTTCAAATGGTACTGTTTAAAGTTGTTGTATCCTATTATTATCTTGATAGGTAATAGCAGAATGTAAAAATGTGCTAAAATGTGTACAGTGTGTATTTATATCTTTGTATTATGACACTTCTTACCTGTCCAGTGGGCTGACAATAGTGTAAGTAAGGAGGGGCTGGCCAAAGTAATACACATTATTAAGGCATTCATCTCTCAATGAAGTGGAGAGGGTTACGTGGCCAAAACACCCCCCCTCCTAATTTTTTTTAAAATGGCCCATTGGGGGGGGGGGGGGATCTGATAGGTGGACCTTATTCCTTTGTCTTTAAATACTCCCTAAAATAAATGTTATACTGATGTTGGCCAAGAATGTTTGTGTCTAATCTGCTTTCCATGTTTATGTGCAAAATTATTAATTTATATTTCTTGTTTGACTCCACAGTTTCCTTCCAACCCACAGGAATGGCAGACTGTGGCATCCCACTTTGCCCAGCGGTGGGACTTTCCTAACTACATCGGGGCAATTGATGGGAAACACGTCCACATCGTCCCACCCCCCAACTCGGGGTCATACTATTACAACTACAAGGGGTTCAATAGTATTGTGATGTTGGCGGTGGTGTCGGCTACTTACGAGTTCCTGTATGTGGACGTGGGGAAGAATGGCCGGATGTCAGATGGTGGAGTCATCGCCCACGCGGAGTTCCAAAGACATCTCCAGAATGGCAGCTTGGGCTTGCCACCTCCAGAAGACAATGCGGAAGGACTCCCATTTGTCTTTGTTGCGGATGAAGCGTTTGTGCTGGGGGACCATCTTATGCGGCCATTCCCTATGAGGACCCTCACCCCGGACCAGTGGGTTTTTAATTACTGGCTGGCCAGAGCCAGAAGAGTGGTGGAGAACACGTTTGGAATAATGGCCAGCCGGTTCCGCCTATTTCTTACACCGATACACATGGCAGAATATAAACTCAATCACATCATCCTGGATTTCTGTGTTTTCCACAACTTTTTAAGGAGAAATTCTTGGAACTATGCTGGCTCAGTTGGGCCTGAGGCCGGAATTCATATTAATGAACCAACCCTGACGACGCTTAAAACTGGCCATCTTGGCTTGCCCTCCCAGAGTGCCCACGGGGTCCGTCTAAGATACATGGAATACTTTGCGGGTAGGGGGGCCATCGATATGCCAGACAATGTCTGAGACATTTTTTAAATAAAAATATATTTTAAACTGAACAAATATTTGCTTTGATTTTACGGCTTGGCTTTCTTTTAGCTGACCATGACTGAAATTTGGGGAGTCCTGAAAATGGCGTGATTGTGTAAAATTAGAAAGCACTGTTGTGTGTTATTTACTAAAGGAAAATACACTTTGCACTACAAGTGCACTTGAGACTACACTGAAACTGCACTTGTAGTGCAAAGTGGATTTGCCTTTAGTAAATAACCCCCCTTGTCACTGAATACACCAACTTTACTGCAAAAAATGCTTTTGAGCATTGAAAGAAGAAGCCACACATTGTTGATTATCAATCTTTTTAATCAAAGCACAATCACATGTGCATTTATAAAAGGTTTTTAGAACAAACCAACATGTTTGTTGTATAACAATTTTTTACGTCACATTAAAAGTAGAAATTGCCTTTTAAGGTAAAACAGGCATGTTTAAAACCAAAAAGAAATACACAACTCTCGAACTTACAAAGTTCAACTTTTATAGAAAGTGAAGGCAATATCAGACATGAGTATTTATAAACTGTGTTTGATATTGCGTTCAGCAGATGGGGCGAAGTCACCCCTGGAAAAGCCAGATTTTGAAGATGCACACAAATTGCCTAATGTCAACATGTGCTATCTGCCATCATGGGGGATCAATGGATGTGTTTTGTGGGTGCAACCCCTTCCTCTCAGCTACTTTATTATTGAGGAAGGGGTTGCACCCTCAAAATGCGTACATTGATCTCCTGTGATGGCAGATAGCACATGTTGACACAAAGTGTGCATCTTTAAAATTTGGCTTTTCTATAATATGTTACAAAATTGTCTCTAAATTGTCAGAAAAAAAAAACACAAAGCAGAAATAAGTTAGGGATTTCTAGGGGTTTTAAATTCTCCCTAAAACATCAATGATGTTCTTCATTTTGTTTTGAACATCATTGATGTTTTGCTTGATGTTTTCCAAGTCCCTATTACACCCCATTATCTCCCCGATCAGGATGTGGGCACTTTCACTGGTGAAATGACCTTCTTCCACAAACTCATGATCACCTAAAATATAAAATACAAAAACACACCATGTATTATAAATATGCCGGCATCCATCTCTTACCTGAGCCTGTGGTCGCAGACACTCACCTGTTGTGGTGACTATTTCCACAACATCTCCCTCCTCCTCCTCTGGTTGGGTTTGGGGGATTTCCACTTCTTCATGAGGTGGGGGGTCTGTTGTCTCCTCTGATGAGTGGTGTCCTCCGAGTCTTTTCTCCCCTATGTTAAAAAAATAGGTATACTTAGCACACAGATATCTGATGGCAGAAATAGGAATATGAAACATTGCGTGGAAGTGGGGTACAATTGTCTGTTTTGGCAGAGTTGCAAGATAAAGAAATATTTTTTTCCTTTGTCAAGCTTGACTACTTACCTGTTTTGTACAAGCTTCACAGATGGAGGCACCCCTATAGTATACACTGGAGCACCTGTGTGGGGCCCCTAATAAAAAGGGTTTTCTGGTGTTCCACACTAGTGTTCCAGCGTCCAGATGTGTAAACAGCTGCTGAGTGTCCTCTCCTTACACAGAATTTAGTTTGCATTTCATTCTAGTTACTAACCCATCTAGACAACAAAATTATTTTAAGAGAAGTAGACCATAAAAAATGTACTGAACTGCATCTGGACAAAACATGGTGTTTTATTGGCCCGAACGCACAATGTTTCCTACGAACAAATAATGTGTCCATGAACATGAAAACTGCCATTTTAAACTGTACAACAGTAAAGAAAAGCACAGGGAGCAGCACGAACATTATAAAAATAACGAATAGGAACACAGCACAACTACTTACTTTTTTGCAGCACTCTCCTGATCCTTCTATACTGATCATGCTCTCTGATTTTGAGGTCCGACCACCGTTTCCTCTTCACAACTTTCACCATGATCTTGGCCTTTCTGACATTTGGCTTGGGGTAGGGTCCATACTTCCTATCATAGTCGGCCCTCTTCAGTATGTCCACCATCTCCACCATCTCTACAAAGAACATATTTGAGGCCTTAAATCGTCTCCTCCGGGATCGTGACGTTTCTGGCTCCGGCCTTTCCTCCTCCTCCTCCTCGTTGCTGTAATTAGCACGCAGCTGCTCTGTCTCCACCATGTGCTCTTCCCCACTTCGCCGAACGAGAAGGGGCGGGGAATAGACTAGAAAGAACGTCAGGGGCAGGCTGAGTTTCACGCATGCGCAGTGTATATAAAGCGTAACAAGCATGCGTCGTACGTACGATCTGTGAGCGGAGGAAGGAGTATAAGGAAGCGCCGATCGTGATAATGAAGGTAACATTTAAACTTGGGCCTATACTGCTTATAGATTGAGGCCTATATTGGGACAAGATTAGGAGACTTTAGCCTGACATTAGGGTTTGTCTTGTGTATTGCAGATAAAATGGATGGCTTCAATTACCACAACTTCCTCCCCCTGTTCATAGACAAATACAGGGAGCTGCCCTGTCTGTGGCAGGTGAAACACCCGCATTATAATCATAAACAAAAGAGGCAGACAGCGCTGGAGAAACTGCTGGATTTGGTGAAGCTGGTGGTCCCCACGGCAACCATCCCCTATTTAAAAGCCAAAATTGGTGGCCTGAGGAGTACTTATCTTAGGTAGTGCAAGAAGATCCAGGATTCCCAGAGATCCGGAGCTGCAGCAGATGACATTTATGTCCCCAGGCTGTGGTACTATGAGAGACTTTGTTTTCTGTCAGACCAAACTGAAGTCAGGGAATCCCTCTCAACCCTTCCTTCCACTCTTCCTTCCACCCTATCTTCCACCCCAGCTGAGGCTTCCGATGTCCAACCTGGGACTTCCAGCCAGGAAGAAGTGGGGGAGCCCAGCTTGAGCCAGGTGTAGCATTCTTCTACAGATTTCTGGTCAATAAATAAATGATGTTTACTAGATGTTATTATTGATCACTAATTGCTGATTTAATAAAGTGTTTTACATATCAATAGACAGTAGTGGGCAAAAAGAATTGGGACAAGAATGAAAAATGCTGGGCTCAGAATGAGAGTCTTTTCTATTTATTAACATTCAATTTGCAACAGTCATGAGCTGAAAATTGTGTGTGATTGATGTAGAAAAAACTAAAACTATGTCCCTTTTTCATACACAGGAAGACCTCAGCCAGGAGGAGGCTGTGGAATGTGGCAAACAGGAGGAGGCTGTGGAATGTGGCAGCCAGGAGGAGGCGGGGTTAGTGGCAGCCAGAAGGAGGCGGGGCTAAGTGTTAGCCAGGAGAAGGCCGGGCTCAGTAGGAACGAACAAATGGCCCCTGCCCCCACCTAAAACTGGCCTTCACAGCAAGGAGCACATGGAAGGGCTATCACATGAAAGACAAAAACAGAACATTTCATAGCTCAACTCACCAATCAGTCTGCCAACTGACCAAATTAACCTGTCCAACAGTCTGCATTAAAAACAGGGGTTTAGTTAGCACGCATTTGCAAACGCATGCATAAGCTGCAAGGCCTCTTCACGGCACCCTGTGTATGCTTGCAGTCCTAACACTACTGAATTTATAAGTGTCTCCACAATGGAAGCACATGCATTAAATGGATAGATGAGGAGCAGGTGGGCCTGGAGGCAGCCCAATCCCCCTTAAAGCAACAGGAGCACACTGGACACCCAGCAAGAGCACAATGGCAGCAAAGTTGTACAGTGTGTTCCTGGACCAATATACACCAGTAACAAACAAATGGCCCCTGCCCCCACCTATAACTGGCCTTCACAGCAAGGAGCACATGGAAGGGCTATCACATGAAAGACAAAAACAGAACATTCCATAGCTCAACTCACCAACCAGTCTGACCAAATTAACCTGTCCAACAGTCTGCGTTAAAAACAGGGGTTTAGGTAGCACGCATTTGCAAACACATGCATAAGCTGCAAGGCCTCTTTACGGCAACCTGTGTATGCTTGCAGTAGGAGCCTTACAGAATTGCAGGTTCCTCCCCGCCACCTTCCAAACAAAAGAGCCAGGAAGGGGAGTAACATGGAGGATTCAGCACTCAGGCTGATTCAGGAGGCTTCTGCATTCCTCAGAGCAACCCCCACTCATGAAGAGGCCTTTGCCTGCATGACTGCCACAAAACTGCAGGACATGCAGGAGGGCCAACGCTTAAGGGTGAGGACATCCTTTATAAAACATTAACTAAGGGGGTGAAGGGCGAAATCACACCCAATACCCACCTGTGTGAGTTGCATCATCCTCCTCCTCCTCCTGCCACAACTCCACCACCACAGACACAGCGTGGAAGAAAGAGTGGAAGGAAGACAAGAAAGTGATGACCTGGGTTCAGTCTGGTCTGACAAAAGATGCAGGCTCTTGTATGACCACAGCCTGGGGACATACATGTCATCTGCTGCTGTTCATGATCTCTTGAACTTCTGGACCAGATTGTACTCCCTTATATATGGACTCCTCAGGCCACCAATTTTGCAGTAAAATAATTGATGTGTGCCCTGGGGGCCAAAGGCTTTGCCAATTTCTGCTGTCTCTCCAGCGTTGCCTCCCTCTTTCTTTGGTTAGTACCCCTTAATACATTTTTGGTTTGTTTTATTATACTCGCCTATGTGTGTTTGGACAGTTTGTTTGTGAGGAGGCAGGTACATTTCAAAAACACAATGTGAAATTAACAAGAGACACCAACACCAAACAATCTCCTTGAGATTAAATAATACAAGATAATAATCGTGTTGTGGTAACTTGACACACAAAACACGCCCAAAAATATTCTGGAGTAAAAAAAAATTAATAAAAAAAATAACAGGAGATCAGGATTTAACAAACTAAAACAAAATAATACAAAATCTAAAAACATAAAAAAAAAAAATTTCTTTTCGGGAGATGTGACTAATCAAAATATTATATTCATGAAATCATGATAAATAATAAAGAAAGAAGTTTGTGAGAAGTCTGTGTGAATATGAGCAACAAAACAACTTCATTTCTTCTAGCATTATAAAGAAGAAGAGAGTGCGCTGCGTTAAACAATTTAAAACATTGCAGCGTGACGAAAGTGCTATATCCATTATGAACGCTAATTTTACCAGACCGAGCAGTTCCGTCTCGGAATTTATTATGAGCATGCGTGGCACTTTGTGCGTCGGAATTGTCCACACACGGTAGGAATTGATGCAAACGGATTTTGTTGTCAGAAAATTTTATAGCCTGCTCTCAAACTTTGTGTGTCGGAAATTCCGATGGAAAAAGTCCGATGGACCCCACACATGGTCGGAATTTCCGACAACAAGCTCCGATCGCACATTTTACGTCGGAAAATCCGACCGTGTGTACAGGGCATTACACACATCTGCCTATTTAAGTCATTTATCTCATATAGATGCATCTATTACAAAGACAGCAGTTTACGGGTTATCCTGGAATGGTGTAACTATATTCAGTATTTGTAGTTACCTGGAAACATAAAAACAACATATTACAGGTGAGATCTACTAATTTAGGCTTATATCATTTATAAATGTTTTTTTTTTTTAAATCACTGTTAGCTTAGATTTCTAAAATAAATAAATAATTGCTAATCAGAACTGTATAAGATGTACAGAATATAAACTTTGCAGACCTTCATTAACGTGGGACATTTCTAAAGATATAGACTATTTGTGAGTTTTTAAGGCTTTTATTGGATAAGAATGGCAACTTTAGAAAATAGATGCATTTTTTCTGTTTTGTAATTATGGTAGTGATTAAGACCCCAGTGCTGGATTTTAAAAATTCAGTTATGCAGAAGGCAGTAAAACATTATAACATTTACAGTAAACCTGCCAATAGTTTGACTCCACTTTTGCTTCAAAAAAACCTCCCCTGGTAACATACATACGTTTAAAGGATTTTAGCAAACGTCTGTACAATTTTGTACATATTGTTGTTTGTATTGGAAATCACAGTGTTTGCTCACTGCACTTGCACTTTTTTATCACCCATAGAAGATTGCATTGTGCTGATATTGGGAGTCGCAATATATGCTTCTTTGAATTGCACTTTTTGCTTTTTTACTTATTTATATCCGGTTTGGACATTTATTATTTGGTATTATGTGTTATTAGCTCACACATTTTTGCACATCTATACTTATATTTATATTTATATTCTTTACGTATTTATTTATTTATTTTTCATGCACATTGCACTTTCCTGATTGAGGTTGGGAGTCGCACTGTATGCTTCTTTGAATTGTACTTTTTGCTTTTATACTCATCAACATCCGGTTTGGACATTCATTATATGATATTATGTGTTATTAGCTCACACAGTTTTTGCACATCTATATATTTATATGTATTCTTTTCATATTTATTTTTTTATTTTTCGTGTACATTGCACTTTCTTGATTGAGGTTATTTCATTACTCTATTGCACTTTATCATTGTCAATGTTTTATACTCATTGATCATTGCACATGTCATTTATTGATCATCCATTATTGCATTTATTGCAATATTTCTATTTTTAATATTGGTGTATTAGTTGTTGCACTTAGGGTGAGGTAGCGCCACATATTTATTTTAATTATTTTCGAGTACACTTTTTTATGTTGGCGGCTCCACGTTTATTAGTGAGTGTGGTTTTTGCGCACTAGTTCTGTCTTCTGTTGTTATCAGTAAGCAACTAACACAAGCAGGACATGGCACTTTGAATGCTGGTTCACACCTAAGCCAATTCTATGCGGATCAAATGCAATCTGAAAAGCATAGATTCATATGTCATCTAAAAAAGCATTATTTCCAATGAAGATCATTCACATCCAGATGGTGCAATATTGATACAGTTACAAAAAGGGTCCTGTGCAAGTTTAGTACGGGTTCTGTGTAAATTCAATCTTCAGCTATGCCCAGTACCCTCAGAAATCGCATTAAATTCACACCTGTCACAAAAGAAATCGCACTGTGAAATTGCATCAGATTTGCACCGCATTAGTGTGAACCAGCACTTAAAGTGATTGTAAAGTCAGAAGGTTTTTTATCTTAATGTATTCTATGCATTAAGATAAAAAGCCTTCTGTGTGCAGCAGCCCCCCTCAGCCCCCCAAAACTTACCTGGGCCCCATCTCTATCCAGCGATGTCCACGGGTGAATTGGCCCTGAAAATAATAAACTGAAAATAAAAATAAGTTGCAAACACAAAAGGGAATATCATCTTAAAATACAAAAAATACAAATGCATAGTGTTGTGCTAAATAAATTACATATATGAAACTTCCACTATTGGTGGTAGTTTCATACACGTAAGTTTTTGAGTACAACATGGTGAATTTACATAACAATGTACATATATATATATATATATATATATATATATATATATATATATATATATAAAATGTTGGCAGTCATAAAGAATACATTGGTTAATGTGAAACTCCAGCCCAGACATCTTTAGTCGTGAGCATAGTGGAGAAGGGTTGGAACCTTTGTCGGCTTTTTATTGCTGTCTGTGTTCCCAGGTGGGAGATTCACTTTCTTTGCTGGTGACCATTGTCGAAAAGATAGAAAGGTAATATATAAAGAAGATGGTCACAATCTTCCAGTATTTCCAGTGGTCACTTGAACAGGAGTAGAGGTGAAATCTCCCAATTTGGACAAAAAAAGTTGGCATGTTTCCCGTTTGGAAATATTTTTTCTCACTTGTTGTCAACCAGCATGTTGTTATGTTTTTCTTATATTGCAACCTGCTCTGCAAAGATGAAAAGATAAATCTGATCTGGTGGTTATGGAGAACAGATTGCAATTATTGTTGTTACTGTCCTAAAACAATTCACTTTTATGCTGTTGCATTATTTGGTAGGATATAAATATCTAAATTAAATGGAAAAGTAAAATCACTATCTTTGTACTATTTTTCTATAAGATTCAAACTAATTTACCATAGTTACCATCTATCTATCTATCTATCTATCTATCTATCTATCTATCTATCTATCTATCTATCTATCTATCTATCTATCTATCTATCTATCTATCTATCTATCTATCTATCTATCTATCTATCCATCCTAAGGTACTGACTTCTGATTTACTAATAATGATTTGTGGTAATGTATTTTACACAGATGGAAAAAGAAGATACGTTTTAATAACACAGTTGGAATATTTATACCAATACTAAAGAAAACATGAATGTAACCAGCATGAATGACACCCTGGATGAACCCTCTAGCAGCTATTCGGAATATTCGTACATACATTTCACCATAGTGGCCGTTGTAGCACTGTCTTTGTATCGTTGGCCTGGTTGGAAATGTTATTGTGTTTTGGTACCTGTGCTTCAAGATCCAGAGAAACAAATACGCAGTGTATATTATGAATCTGTAGCTGATGCTCTGTTTATTGTATTTACTACCTTGCTTATGATCCAGATAAATACAATCATTGCTACATATCCTGAATTTATAGGGAAGGAGAGTTTATATTTATTCATAGAAATATTTTATGAAATTATGCAGTTTTCCGGAATGTATATCCTTACAGCTTTCAGCAAGGAACGATGTAACTCTGTTCTGTTCCCCTTTTGGTACCCACGCCATCGCCCTAGGAACTTGTCCACTATTATGTGCACTGCTCTTTGGATTCTTGGCTCTTTGGAAAGTCTTCTTAAGAACCTTGTGTGTATAGCAGATGCTTTCTTGGAACAAACCCCACAATGTTCAGCAGTTCAAATCATAGTTTTTATTTTAGCCATTGGCATCTGCCTACCAATTATGGTCATTTCCAGCTTCACCTTGCTCATCAAAGTAAAGAGGTCATTAAAGCAGCAATACACACCTAAACTGTACATCATCATCCTTATTGCAGTTCTTGTATTCATCCTATCAGTTCTTCCGTTTAGTTTTTTGTCGCTTTTATTATACTTCAAATTAACACCAACAGATTCGGCAAAAGTTATTCATTTCTATGTAACAAATTATTGCACAGTGCTTAACTGGACCATCAATCACTACATTTTCTTTATTGTTGGAAATAAATGGAAACAAAAGACCCCTCACTCAATCCAGGAAGCCCTCCAAAGCGCCTTTAGGGAGGAAGATGATGAGACTGATGACTCAAACAGCAACAGAACAATTAACACATCAAGCTAAACTAACCTTACAGTTGCCTTCTAGATTTTCTTTCAAGAGCAAAGCACACCAACAATTATCTAGTTTAACAAGGAGATATGATTCACTCAGGAATTTCAGAGTATGAATCTTAAAGTAGGATCTTACTTTATCAAGTGGAAGTCAAAGAATGGAAATGTTAATGATATTGCTTTTCATTTACAGTAATATACCTCCAACTGGCTGGCTTTCTTAAAGTGAACCTGTTTAGCTGGAGAAAGTGCTGCTTAAAGTGGTTGTAAACATTTTTGGATTGAAAACTTTTAATGAAGATTTGAATGAGATCTGGGTATCTGCTGACTTTGTGATATGTGTATTCTCCAATATATTGGCTCTTGTTCCATAAAATCTGTGATAAGTAAAGCAAAATCTGAAGTGTAATTGTGCATAAATGTTTGCAGCTCACATTGAGTTTAAATTTAATTTTATGCAATAAAACGGCGTATAACTTATGTCTGCTCTGGTGTTGTTCTTCCTAGGACCCATTCACACCAAACTTTATGTGTGTTGATGCATGTGTGTTGATACACTGCAGTGCAATTCATTGTAAATGGCACCCAAACACACTTAAGCTGTAATGCTCCACAGTGTAGCCCAACACATAAAGTTCTTCTCAGCGGCACTTAAAAAACCTGCCACTATGTCTGCAATAGCTCCTTTAAAGAATTACTGCCAGATTTGCAAACTAGCAGCAATTAAGACCAGCTCTGATATTGTGTACCACAGTTAGTATAGTGTGCCGCTCAGGCTTGATCACTTATGGGGAGTAGTGTGGGTAATGTTGCAACCACTGTAGGAGTAGGGATGACCCGAACACCCCCCGGTTCGGTTCACACCAGAACCTGCGAACGGACCGAAAGTTTGCGCAAACTTTAGAACACCATTAAAGTCTATGGTACTCGAACGTTCAAAATCAAAAGTGCTAATTTTAAAGGCTAATATGCAAGTTATTGTCCTAAAAAGGGTTTGGGGACCTGGGTCCTGCCCCAGGGGACATGTATCAATGCAAAAAAAGTTTTAAAAACAGCTGTTTTTTCGGCAGCAGTGATTTTAACCAGTTGCCAACCGGCCCATAGCCGAATGACGGCAGCAGGGCGGTTGGATAACTCTGGGATCCCGTCATATGACGTGATACCGGAAAACCGCTCCCGCACGCCCCCCCGGGGCGTGCACTCGGGAACATCCGTGTTTGCCGGGTCCACGGGACCCGGCGCAACACGGATCGCGGTAAAGGGCCAATGACAGCGGCCCTTTACCATGTGATCGCTCCATCCAATGACGGAGCGATCACAAATGTCAACAAAGCAGGGAAGCAGGGTCATCAGGAGTTCACCGCTCTCCTCACCTCACACCAATGCAGCGTGAGAGGAGAGGAGAGCTTTACGGTGCCAATCTATGAGTTTTTCACCATATATCAGTGTTCAACAGCGCCACAGCGGTGCCCAACAGTGCCACAACAGTGCCCAACAGTGTCATCTGTGCCACAATAGTGTCATCTGTGCCACAACTGTGCCACATCTGTGCCATCTGTGCCATCTGTACCACCTGTGCCACCAGAGCCACACCAGTGATACTACAGTGCACACCAGTGATACTACAGTGCACACCAGTGCCACACCTGTGCTACACCAGTGCCACCTGTGCCCATCAGTGCCACCTGTGCCCATCAGTGCCACTTGTGCTCATCTGCGCCATTGCAGTGCCACATCAGTGCCGCCTGTGCCCACCAGTGCCGCCTGTGCCCACCAGTGCCACCTGAGCCCACCAGTCCCACCTTTGTGCCACCAGAGCCACACCAGTGCAACCAGAGCCACACCAGTGCCACTACAGTGCACACCAGTGCCCCATCAGTGCCACTTGTTCTCATCTGCACCACTGCAGTGCCTCATCAGTGCCACCTGTGCCCACCAGTGCCACCTGAGCCCACCAGTTTTGCCTGAGCCCACCAGTGCCACCTGAGCCCACCAGAGCCACTGCTGTGCCACCAGAGCCACACCAGTGCAACCGGAGCTACTCCAGTGCCACTACAGTGCACACCAGTGCCACACCAGTGCCACCTGTGCCCATCAGTGCCACCTGTGCCCATCAGTGCTCATCCGAGCCACATCAACCTCACCAGCCACCAGTATGGCAAAATAAATTTTTACGGCCAAGGAGGCCAACCAGTGTCTCAGCATGACCGATGAGAGCAGCGGGGAGCTCTCTGAGTCTCAGTCCAATTCAGATTCAGCCTATGAACAAACAGCGGGTCTGATACAGAATCGGAAAAGGAACATGTGCGCATGAAAAGAAGGCGTTCTGGCGTGGAGCAGCAGCCTACCACCACCTCGAGCGCAGTGCTGTCCACCTCAAGAGCAGTGCCGTCCACTTCAAGCGCAGTGACACTGCAACAAAGGCCAGGTACCAGTAGGGTGTCCTCTCAGCCCCAAAAGGATAGAGGCCATGCCACCCTTCCCTATGCCCTTCAAAACCCCCTGTGGCTTCCCCCCTCATTCCGGAGCAGCAAATATCCCCCCTTTTACCGCCCAGCCAGGTGTCCAGGTGAACACGGATGATTTTGTCATGCTTGATTTTTTTTTATTTGATTTTCACCGAAGATTTACTATCGTCCTTTGTAGCCCAGTGCAACCTCTATGCACAGCAGTACATAGTAAGCAACCCTGGCTCTAGTTATTCCCGTCCCTAGGAGTGGAGAGAGCTTACCATAGAGGAATTCAAAATTCTTGTGGGACTCACAAAAAAAAAAACGAAATGTACTCATATTGGTCAACTAACCCCATCCACTACATGCCACTCTTCTCATCGATTATGCCAAGATCAAGATACCTTATAATTTTGCGCTTCCTCCACTACAATGACAACACCCAGTGCCCTCCCCGAAATGACCCAGCATTTGACAAATTATTCAAAATTCGTCCACTCTTAAATTATTTCTCTGAAAAATTTCCCCATTTACAGTCAGGTCCATAAATATTGGGACATCAACACAATTCTAATCTTTTTGGCTCTATACACCACCACAATGGATTTGAAATGAAACAAATAAGATGTGCTTTAACTGCAGACTTTCAGCTTAAATTTGAGGGTACTTACATCCAAATCAGGTGAACGGTGTAGGAATTACAACAGTTTGTATCTGTGCCTCCCACTTTTTAAGGGACCAAAAGTAATGGGACAGATTAACACTTATCCATCAAACTTTCACTTTTTAATACTTGGTTGCAAATTCTTTGCAATCAATTACAGCCTGAAGTCTGGAACACATAGACATCACCAGACGTTGGGTTTCATCCCTGGTGATGCTTTGCCAGGCCTCTAGTGCAACTGTCTTCAGTTCCTGCTTGCTCTTGGGGCATTTTCCCTTCAGTTTTGTCTTCAGCAAGTGAAATGCATGATCAATCAGATTCAGGTCAGGTGGTTGAGTTGGCCATTGCATAACATTCCACTTCTTTCCCTTAAAAAACTCTTTGGTTGCTTTCGCAGTATGCTTTGGGTCATTGTCCATCTAAACTGTGAAGCGCCGTCCAATGAGTTCTGAAGCATTTTGCTGAATATGAGCAGATAAT
Organism: Aquarana catesbeiana; assembly: GCF_042186555.1. NCBI lineage: Eukaryota > Metazoa > Chordata > Amphibia > Anura > Ranidae > Aquarana > Aquarana catesbeiana. The sequence goes on along the minus strand of NC_133328.1, from coordinate 376,892,217 downwards.
ATTGCCCGAAACACTTCAGAATTCATCCTGCTGCTTTTGTCAGCAGTCACATCATCAATAAATACAAGAGAACCAGTTCCATTGGCAGTCATACATGCCCACGCAATGAGACTACCACCACCACGCTTCACTGATGATCATGAGCAGTTCCTTTCCTTCTCCATACACTTCTCTTCCCATCACTCTGGTACAAGTTGATCTTGGTCTCATCTGTCCATAGGATGTTGTTCCAGAACTGTGAAGGCTTTTTTAGATGTTGTTTGGCAAACTCTAATCTGGCCTTCCTGTTTTTGAGGCTCACCAATGGTTTACATCTTGTAGTGGACCCTCTGTATTCACTCTGGTGAAGTCTTCTCTTGATTGTTGACTTTGACACACATACACCTACCTCCTGGAGAATGTCCTTGATCTGGCCAACTGTTGTGAAGGGTGTTTTCTTCACCAGGGAAAGAATTCTTCGGTCATCCACCACAGTTGTTTTCTGTGGTCTTCCGGGTCTTTTGGTGTTTCTGAGCTCACTGGTGCGTTCTTTCTTTTTAAGGATGTTCCAAACAGTTGATTTGGCCACACCTAATGTTATTGCTATCTCTCTGATGGGTTTTTTTTGTTTTTTCAACCTAATGATGGCTTGCTTCACTGATAGTGGCAGCTCTTTGGATCTCACATTGAGAGTTGACAGCAACAGATTCCAAAAGCAAATAGCACACTTGAAATGAACTCTGGACCTTTTATCTGCTCCTTGTAAATGGGATAATGAGGGAATAACACACACCTGGCCATGGAAAAGCTGAGCAGCCAATTGTCCCATTACTTTTGGTCCCTTAAAAAGTGGGAGGCACATATACAAACTGTTGTAATTCCTACACCGTTCACCTGATTTGGATGTAAATACCCTCAAATTAAAGCTGAAAGTCTGCAGTTAAAGCACTTGTTCATTTCATTTCAAATCCATTGTTATGGTGGTGTGTAGAGCCAAAAAGATTTGAATTGTGTTGATGTCCCAATATTTATGGACCTGACTGTATATACCCCCAAACAGAATATTTCCGTGCATGAGTCCCTTGTAAAATTCTCCGGCAGGCTGGGCATCAAACAATTTATCCCCAGTGAAACAGGCCACAGACGTCAGAAGAGATGCCGGGTGTGCTCCAGAGGAGGAATTAGAAGAGACACCATGTTTTATTGTCCCCAATGTCCTTCCCAACCAGGCCTCTGTATAGGTGAATGTTTCCAACGTTACCATACTTCTCTACACTATTAGGGAAGTATGGTAAACGTAATTCTCATTTCCTGTCATTTTCCTCCACACCCCTTATGCCACTGCACTGAACTGTACATACCTCTGCCTTCTCCGGAACCGACCCTGGCCTGTTATATGACCAAGCTTCTGCCTAACGCTAAACTGTACCTACCTCTGCCTTCTCCGGAACTGACCCTGTCCTGTTATACGACCAAGCTTCTGCCTAACGATAAACATACCTCTGCCTTCTCCGGAACTGACCCTGGCCTGTTATACAACCAAGCTTATGCCTAACACTAAATTGTACCTACCTCTGCCTGCTCTGGAACTGACCCTGGACTGTTTGACCACTTTTTTTTGCCTGTCTCGGACTGATCATTTACCCTGCTATGCTAGTGGTAACACAGGGGTCTCACATACGTGAGGGGCTCCAGAAATGTTTTTCTGGATGAAGAAAACTATTTTTTTAGTTTTCTCATTCCCAGATTTAGAGTCTGGAGACTCGGAGGCTTCAAAGAGATTTGGGTGGGAGAAGCCTCTACCCCTGTCCCCATTCTTTCCTGGCCTGCTACTTGGACCATGTTCCTGCTTACTACCAGGACCAATATTTTGGCACTGCTGGCAATGTCTCTACTTGCACTGACCCTGGACTGTATAAGGACAGTATCCCTGCCTGTACTGACTATGGACAATATTCTTGCCTGCTTCCTGGACAATTCCATTCACTGTCGCTGACCATGTGCCTGCCTGCTGCCTGGATCAGGGCTCTCCTCCTGTGGACAACTGCACTACTAAAACCACAGGTAATCTTTTGTTTACCCTTTGCTCAGCAGAATTTATTTTAGGGTGTAATTCTTGGTATGTTCATGCTATGTGGTAGAAATATGAAGGGCCTTCAAAAATGTGATAGATTGTAAGGAAATTAGATGTGTAATTTATGCTCCTAGAACGCCTGAATGTGCTACTTCAATGTTGGGCCTCTGTATGTGGCCAAGCTGTGTAAAAGTCTCACACATGTGGTATCGCCATACTCAGGAGGAGTAGCAGAATATATTTTGGGGTGTTATTTTTGCTATGTACATGCTATGTGTTGGAAATATCTTAGAAATGGACAACTTTGTGTAAAAAAAATCTGTTTTCATTTTTTTTTCCACATTTTCCAAAAACTTCTGCAAAAAAATTAACCATTCAAAAGATTCATTATGCCTCATAGATTATACTTTGGGGTGTTTGCTTTCCAAAATGGGGTCACTTTGTGGGCGTTTCCATTGTCCTGGTGCTCCAGGGCCTTCAAAATTGTAATAGGTGGTTGAGAGATTAGATGTGTAATTTATGCTCCTAGAACGCCTGAATGTGCTATTTCAATGTTGGGCCTCTGTATGTGGTCAGGCTGTGTAAAAGTCTCACACATGTGGTATCGCCACACTTAGGAGGAGTTGCAGAATATATTTTGAGTTGTCATTTTTGCTATGTACATGCTATGTGTTGGAAATATCTTAGAAATGGACAATTTTGTGTAAAAAAAATGTGTTTTCATTTTTTTCCCACATTTTCCAAAAACTTCTGGAAAAAAATGAACCATTCAAAAGACTCATCATGCCTCATTGATTATACGTTGGGGTGCTTGCTTTCCAAATTTGGGTCACTTTGTGGGCGTTTCCATTGTCCTGGTGCTCTAGGGCCTTCAAAAGTGTAATAGGTAGTTGAGAGATTAGATGTGTAATTTATGCTCCTAGAACGCCTGTATGTGCTACTTCAATGTTGCGCCTCTGTATGTGGCCAGGCTGTGTAAAAGTCTCACACATGTGGTATCACCATACTCAGGAGTAGCAGAATATATTTTGAGGTGTCATTTGTGTAATGTACATGCCATGTGAGAGAATTAACCTATTATAATGACAATTTGGTGTGAAAAAAATAAAAATAAAAAAAATCTTAATTTTGCAAAGAATTGTGGGAAAAAATAACAACTTCAAAAAACTCACCATGCCTCTTACTAAATACCTTGGAATGTCTACTTTCCAAAAAGGGGTCATTTTGGGTATTTGTACTTGCCTGGCTTGTTAGGGCCTCAAGAAATGAGATAGACCTCAATACATCAGGTGTGATCAGATGTGATCAATTTTCAGTGATTGGTACCATAGCTTGTAGACTCTATAACTTTCACACAGACTAAATAATATCCACTAATTTAGGTTATTTTTACCAAAGATATGTAGCAGTATAAATGTTGGCCAAATTTATGAAGAAAAATTACTTATTTGCAAAATGTTATAATAGAAATGAAGAAAAATTCATTTTTTTACAAAATTCTTGGTCTTTTTTCATTTATAGCACAATAAATTAAAAACCCAGAGGTGATCAAATACCACAAAAAGAAAGCTCTATTTGTGTGACAAAAAGGACGAAAATTTCATATGGGTACAGTGTTGCATGACTGATTAATTGTCATTCAAAATGTGAGAGCACCGAAACCTGAAAATTGGTCTGGTTAGGAAGGGGGTTTAAGTGCCTAGTGATCAAGTGGTTAATGATGCTTAAAGTGAAAAAATAAAAGTGAAATATTCCTTTAAATATTGTACCTGGGGGTGTCTATAGTATGTCTGTAAAGTGGCGCTTGTTTCCCGTGCTTAGAACAGTCCCGCCACAAAATTACATTTTTAAAGGAATAAAAGTCATTTAAAACTGCTTGCGGCTTTAATGTAATGTCGGGTCCCGGCAATATAGATGAAAATCAGTGAGACAAACGGCATGGGTACCCCCCCTCCCAGTCCATTACCAGGCTCTTTGGGTCCTGTATGGATATTAAGGGGAACCCCGCATGCAAATTAAAAAAAGGAAAGGCGTGGGGCCCCCAGGCCCTATATACTCTGAACAGCAGTATACAGACGGTGCAAACAAGACAGGGACTGTAGGTTTGTTGTTAAGTAGAATATGTTTGTAATTTTGAACTGGTACATTTTTAAAGTGTAGCTCCAGCCAAAAAATCTATTTTTAAGCTTTTTGGAAAACATAGGGAAGGGTTATCACCCCTGTAACATTTGTTCTGCTGTCTGTGCACCTCTTCAGAAGATTTCACCTCACTTTCTGTCCCAATGACAAATGTTTTTTGAAAATTTGTTTTTTTTTAGTGAAACAAGGATTGGTGATAAAGCATCAGTGAAGAGGAGACACGTTTTTCCCATATTAACTCTTACAGGAGAGAATTTCCCTTCCTAGGGGTAGATTTCATTTCACTTCCTGTTGTCTCCTTCTGTTTGCAAGTAGGAGTCGTTTGTAAGTTGGATGTTTTAAAGTAGGGGCCTGCCCTATATACTCTGCAGAAATTGGGGCCTTAGGTGTTGGTGTTGCCACAACACTGTAAGCTCCCACAGTTACTCTTGGTGGGCGCAGGAAGGGGCCGTGCTGTGAAATATTAGATCAAGAATTGTAATTACATGCCATTGTTGAACAGTGGTAGAAAAATTGGGCCTTTGGTGGTGCTCTTGCCACAACACTGTAAGTCCTCACAGTTACTCTTGGCGGGAGCTGGAACGGGCCCTGCTGTGAAATATTATATCAAGAATTGTAATTACATGCACCTGTTGAACAGGGGCAGAAAAATTGGGCCTTTGGTGGTGGTGTTGCCACAAAACTGTAAGCCCTCACAGTTACTGTTGGTGGGAGCAGGAATGGGCCCTGCTGTGAAATATTAGATCAAGAATTGTAATAACATGTCCCTGTTGAACAGGGGCAGAAAAATTGGGCCTTAGGCACTGGTGCCACAACACTGCAACCCCTCACAGATGCTATAGTTGGAGCGCAGGAATGAGCCCTGCTGCAAAGTATTGCATCAAAAATTGTAATTACATGCCCCTGTTAGACAGGGGCAGAAAAATTGGGCCTTGGCCACTGGTGGCTGTGCCCAGAACCAAAAATGTTCTTACAAGCTATCAGCATGAAAATTGAGGAGGAAGAGGATTGTCACTCAGCATAACAGGATAGTCACTCAGCATCAGCATAGGCAGTCTTGAAGGGATCTCACATTAAAAAAAAAATATGGCATTTCCAAAATTATTCGGTTACATCAGCATCAGGTGCTTGGTAGCTGGTGATCCAAGACTGATTCATTTTTATGAAGGTCAGCCGATCGACCGATTCGGTGGACAGGCGCACCCTGTGATCGGTTACAAAGCCTCCAGCAGCACTGAATGTGCATTCCAAAAGAACGCTGGATGCAGGACAGGCCAGTAGCTCAATTGCATACTGTGCAAGGTCTGGCCAGTGATCCATCCTCAAGACGCAGTAACCCAGAGGATTTTCGGTGGGAAAGATGTCCAAGTCTGATCTTGCCCCTAGGTAATCCTGCACCATGTGAATCAGACACTGGCGATGGTTGCTGGAACCGATCAGACCTTGGGGCTGTGGACTAAAAAATTGTCTGAACGCATCAGTCAGACGGCCACCTTCTCCACCGCTCTTTTTGTGACTGACCGAAGCCTCAGCAACACGTTGTACAGGAGGACAAGGAAATTGTAACCTCCCAGGCTCTGGAAACGCGTTGCACAAACCTTTCTGCAAGGCCTCCCGAAGATGTTTCATCCTCTGCTCCCTCTGCGACGGCAAGATAAGGTCCGCAACCTTACCCTTGTAACGTGGATCAAGGAGGGTTGCCAGCCAGTAATCATCCGTCCCCTTGATACTGCAAATACGAGGATCCTTACGCAGGCTTTGCAGGATCAGGGAGGCCATGCAGTGAAGGTTTGCTGAGGCATTCGGTCCAGAGTCCTCTGGGTCACTAAGGATGACATGATCCGCAGCCACCTCCTCCCAGTGTCAGGGGATGTTATACACAACATCCAATGCAGGTGATCAGATCGCTGGGCTGCACCAAGGAATCAGGGACAAACGAGTAAATAAAGAAAGTATGTTTATTATAATGATAACGATACACGTGAAAACAAGACAGCAAACCAAAAACAAGAAAATGGTGAAAACACAGCAAACCCCCAAACCAACCTAACTATCTATCTAACTAATATAATACACAAGCAAGGAAACCAACATGCAAAATATAAGGCATGGGCCAAAGCGACAAGGGAACAGAAACCAGGAATAATGAAGCAGACCAAGGAGCAGGTAACAGGGAACAGGAAACAGGGTTCAAGGACAGGATACACAAACGGGGTTCAGGAACAAACAGGAACAGGCTGGAACAAGAGCAGGTACTGGCAGGGACAAGGGCTAGCAGAGGAATACTGAAGCACTGGAGGTTAGTTCAGGGCGGGTTTATATAGTCCAGCAAAACCATGACAGGTGTGCTTGATGGCAAGTCTGCAGACCAGGCAGGGAGACCCCCGCTGGTGGCCACTGGAATTACACCCTTTTGGTGCTGAATGTAATAGTGCCACCAGCAGGAGAAACCGGAGATGACACCGTTCCTGACAGTTCCCCCTCCTAAAGGAGTGGCCTCCGGACACTCCATTCAGCCCTGGGTACGGCAGTCCGAGTGGGTGCAGAAACACCTTAAAATGTTTCCCTACAGAGTCTGCGGACTTCTTCGCACTTCCAAGGTCAGAGTCTTTTAGTTCAATGGGGGACGTGCCATCAGAGTCTGAAAATAGGACACGTACCCCACCACCCGGGTCAGGAAGTTTGGATCTGGAGATGAAAATTAGCAGGGTAACGGGAAAGAAACCATCGGAGGCAGACCACACAGGAGCATTACATTCAAGCCAGGCGACAGACAGGATTGACCCAGCGGCAAGATGGCCATCAGTCAGGAACAGTTTTAGCAGGCACCATGTCATCAGGCTGAGCAGAAAGCAGAGGTACATCACGCTGGGCAGTAGCACATCCGCATCGAGCTGGGCAGCAGGCAAAAGCACATCGAGCTGGGCAGCAGGCAAAAGCACATCGAGCTGGGCAGCAGGCAAAAGCACATCGAGCTGGGCAGCAGGCAAAAGCACATCGAGCTGGGCAGCAGGCAAAAGCACATCGAGCTGGGCAGCAGGCAAAAGCACATCGAGCTGGGCAGCAGGCAAAAGCACATCGAGCTGGGCAGCAGGCAAAAGCACATCGAGCTGGGCAGCAGGCAAAAGCACATCGAGCTGGGCAGCGGACTCATCAAGCTGGAGAGCAGGCACTGGTACTTCCGGCTGGAACACTGGCACCTCAGACTGGAATACTGGCATCGAGACATCAGGCTGGAGGGCTGGCACAGAGACATCAGGCTGGAGGGTTGGCACCGAGACATCAGACCAGGCGGGAGGTACTGGAACTTCAGACTGGGCAGTAGGCCCATCAGGCAGAACAGCAGGTGCTGGCACAACAAGCTGAACAGAAGGCACATCGGACTGGATAGCAGGTACTGGAACTTCAAACCGGGCAGCCGGTACTGGAACTTTAGACTGGGCAGCAAGCACAGACACTGGCACATCAGGCAGAACAGCAGGTGCTGGAACAACAGGCAGAACAGCAGGTGAATCGGACTGGATAGTCAGTACTGGAACTTCAGACTGGGCCGTGGGCACAGGCGCTGGCACGTCAGGCAGAACAGCAGGTACTGGCACAACAGGCAGAACAGCAGGTACATCAGACTGGATAGCAGGTACTGGAACTGCAAACCGGGCAGCTGGTACTGGAACTTCAGACTGGGCCGTGGGCACAGGCGTTGGCACATCAGGCAAAACAGCAGGTACTGGAACTTCAAACCGGGCAGCTGGTACTGGAACTGCAGACTGGACAGTGGGCACAGGTGCTGGCACATCAGGCAGAACAGCAGGTACATCGGACCGGATAGCAGGTACTGGAACTGCAAACCGGGCAGCTGGTACTGGAACTTCAGACTGGACAATGGGCACAGGTGCTGGCACATCAGGCAGAACAGCAGGTACTGGCACAACAGGCTGAACAGCAGGTACATCGGACTGGATAGCAGGTACTGGAACTTCAAACTGGGCAGCTGGTACTGGAACTTCAGACTGGACAGTGGGCACAGGTGCTGGCACATCAGGCAGAACAGCAGGTACTGGCACAACAGGCTGAACAGCAGGTACAGCGGACTGGATAGCAGGTACTGGAACTCCAAACCGGACAGCTGGTACTGGAACTTCAGACTGGACAGTGGGCACAGGTGCTGGCACATCAGGCAGAACAGCAGGTACTGGCACAACAGTCTGAACAGCAGGTGCATCGGATTGGATAGCAGGTACTGGAACTTCAAACCGGGCAGCTGGTACTGGAACTTCAGATTGGACAGTGGGCACAGGTGCTGGCACATCAGGCAGAACAGCAGGTACTGGCACAACAGGCTGAACAGCAGGTACATCGGACTGGATAGCAGGTACTGGAACTTCAAACCGGGCAGCTGGTACTGGAACTTCAGACTGGACAGTGGGCACAGGTGCTGGCACAGCAGGCTGAACAGCAGGTACATCGGACTGGATAGCAGGTACTGGAACTCCAAACCGGGCAGCTGGTACTGGAACTGCAGACTGGACAGTGGGCACAGGTGCTGGCACATCAGGCAGAACAGCAGGTACATCGGACCGGATAGCAGGTACTGGAACTGCAAACCGGGCAGCTGGTACTGGAACTTCAGACTGGACAATGGGCACAGGTGCTGGCACATCAGGCAGAACAGCAGGTACTGGCACAACAGGCTGAACAGCAGGTACATCAGACTGGATAGCAGGTACTGGAACTCCAAACCGGACAGCTGGTACTGGAACTTCAGACTGGACAGTGGGCACAGGTGCTGGCACATCAGGCAGAACAGCAGGTACTGGCACAACAGTCTGAACAGCAGGTGCATCGGATTGGATAGCAGGTACTGGAACTGCAAACCGGGCAGCTGGTACTGGAACTTCAGACTGGGCCGTGGGCACAGGCGCTGGCACATCAGGCAGAACAGCAGGTACATCGGACTGGATAGCAGGTACTGGAACTTCAAACTGGGCAGCTGGTACTGGAACTGCAGACTGGACAGTGGGCACAGGTGCTGGCACATCAGGCAGAACAGCAGGTACATCGGACTGGATAGCAGGTACTGGAACTGCAAACCGGGCAGCTGGTACTGGAACTTCAGACTGGGCCGTGGGCACAGGCGCTGGCACATCAGGCAGAACAGCAGGTACATCGGACTGGATAGCAGGTACTGGAACTTCAAACCGGGCAGCTGGTACTGGAACTGCAGACTGGACAGTGGGCACAGGTGCTGGCACATCAGGCAGAACAGCAGGTACTGGCACAACAGGCTGAACAGCAGGTACATCGGACTGGATAGCAGGTACTGGAACTTCAAACCGGGCAGCTGGTACTGGAACTTCAGACTGGACAGTGGGCACAGGTGCTGGCACATCAGGCTGGAACAGATCAGCTGGTGGGGAGGCAGGATTGGATACTGGCATGATGGTATGGGTTGGAAAAAACTTCCGCTTCTTTTTGCTTTTAGCCACTAGGGATCTATAAGTGGGTACAGGGCTGTAGGTAGGGAATGCAGCTGGTAGAAGCGAAGAGTGAAAGGATGGCAAGACAGAGGGAGTAGGTTTTGAAGGGAGATTTAGTGGAGCTGATGGAGGCAGTTGAGAAGCATCAGGGGAGTTAAAGGCAGGGTAGGTGCAACAGGAGGAAACAGGGTACTGGTATTTCATTGGTAGAGAAGTATATTTGGAGCTAACAGAAGCTGAATGCAACAGACTTGACCAGGCCTGTATTAATGATTGCACTGCATCAGGTTTGCACTTGGCTTGTCTGACCAGAGACTGCACTGATTCAATGCATTTTGCAAGCACCTGCTGGGGACAAGCTGAATATTGTTCAAAAAAGAATGCTGAGTCATCCTCCAACAGCCAAACTAAAGATTCTACCTGAGCTGCACTAAAAGGGGGTGTATAGTCATCACCTCCCTCAGCGACATCAGACAGGGCCAACTCAGTACAGATCCAAATGAATGGTTGCACATCTTCAAACAAAAAACTGCCTTGCTCAATGAAAACATGAGCTAGGCGGATGCCTTCTAACAACTGTTCCCTAGTGTATGCAGCCAATGTCTGATAACAAAGGTCTCTGTCATCAGTTGCCAGGAGCGATAAATACAAAATACTTTCAAAATCCATATTTCAACAATAGCTGGGACTCAGGCCCCAATTCCCAGGTGCAACCGATCTGATTGTATGGCTTCAGTATTCTGTCAGGGGATGTTATACACAACATCCAATGCAGGTGATCAGATCGCTGGGCTGCACCAAGGAATCAGGGACAAACGAGTAAATAAAGAAAGTATGTTTATTATAATGATAACGATACACGTGAAAACAAGACAGCAAACCAAAAACAAGAAAATGGTGAAAACACAGCAAACCCCCAAACCAACCTAACTATCTATCTAACTAATATAATACACAAGCAAGGAAACCAACATGCAAAATATAAGGCATGGGCCAAAGCGACAAGGGAACAGAAACCAGGAATAATGAAGCAGACCAAGGAGCAGGTAACAGGGAACAGGAAACAGGGTTCAAGGACAGGATACACAAACGGGGTTCAGGAACAAACAGGAACAGGCTGGAACAAGAGCAGGTACTGGCAGGGACAAGGGCTAGCAGAGGAATACTGAAGCACTGGAGGTTAGTTCAGGGCGGGTTTATATAGTCCAGCAAAACCATGACAGGTGTGCTTGATGGCAAGTCTGCAGACCAGGCAGGGAGACCCCCGCTGGTGGCCACTGGAATTACACCCTTTTGGTGCTGAATGTAATAGTGCCACCAGCAGGAGAAACCGGAGATGACACCGTTCCTGACACCCAGCCACGTACAAGTCCATGGGTTTCTTCGGACTGTAAATGATCCCTTAAAGACTGCTGCTGATGTTGAGTGCCAGGCTCCACCTCCATGCTGACACAATCCTCCTCCTCGTCCTCTTCCTGTGTAATCAGCAGGAACGTAGGAACACTGTCTGGATAAAGGGGGCCTTGAGAGGTAAGGAAGTCCTCCTCTTCCTCCCTCTGTTCTGCCTCAAGTGCCCTGTCCATTATTCCAGGTAGCGTGAGCTCCAACAGGTGGACAAGAGGGACAGTGTCACTGATGCATGTACTGTCACTGCTCACCATCCTCGTGGCCTCCTCAAATGGTGACAGGACAGTGTATGCATTCCTGATCATAGCCCACTGGCGTGGGAAAAAATACAAGGTCCCCTGATCCTGTCCTGGTGCCATAGGTACTCATTGATGGCCCTTTGCTGCTGCAGCATGGCCAACGTTGAGTTCCACCTGGTGGGCATGTCTCAGATTAGGCGGTTCTTGGGCAGGTTAAATTTCATTTTGGAGGTCAGCCAACTGAGCACTGGCATTATATGGCCTGCGAAAATGCAAACAGACTTTACTGGCCTGTCTCAGGACATCCTGTAAACCCGGGTACCTGCCCAAGAACCGCTGCACCACCAAGTTAAGGACGTGAGCCAAACAGGGCACATGGGTCAGTTGACCCTGTCGGAGGGCGGAGATGAGGTTGGTGCCATTGTCGCAAACCACTATACCTGGCTTAAGCTGGCGTGGCATCAACCACCTCTGAACCTGCCCCTGCAGAGCTATAATGGTCAGACAGCTTCACCACTCATACAGCTATCGCTGTGTTTGCCGAACACTATGCGAAGACGTCACTGACTCCTTCTCCCCACGCGTATCATCACATCAAATGTGATGATACGCGTGGGGAGAAGGAGTCAGTGACGTCTTTGCATAGTGTTCGGCATGTGATGATACCTATTCACTTTACTGATTGTGATATCAGGGTATATGTTTTTTTGTTGCATTTTTTTGCATTCATTCACTTTATTGATTGATTATTTATTTGCACTTATTCACTTTATTGATTGTGATATCAGGGTATTTTTATGGTTTAGAGTTTAGGATTTTGTATATAAGCACCACTCCAACAGATGGGGATAGTTTGATAAGCGCACCAACATATTTTATATTGATTTATAGCAATAGGTGTCTCAGCACTAATTGGTTGGTTGCAGCTTACACATTTCTTTTTTTTGGGGTCCCCCCAAAAATCCATACCAGACCCTTATCTGAGCACACAACCTGGCAGGCTGCAGGAAAAGAGGGAAGACGAGAGAGCGCCCCCCCTCCTGAACCATACCAGGCCACATGCCCTCAACATTGGGAGGGTGCTTTGGGGGTAGCCCCCCAAAACACCTTGTCCCCATGTTGATGAGGACAAGGGCCTCATCCCCACAACCCTGGCCGGTGGTTGTGGGGGTCTGTGGGCGGGGGGCTTATTGGAATCTGGAAGCCCCCTTTAACAAGGGGACCCCCAGATCCCGCCCCCCCCTGTGTGAAATGGTAAGGGCCTACCATTTCACTAAAAATCTGTCAAAAATGTTAAAAATGACAAGAGACAGTTTTTGACAATTCCTTTATTTAAATGCTTCTTCCTTCTTCTTTCTTCTTTCTTCTATCTTCCTTCATCTTCTTCTTCTTCTGGTTCTTCTGGTTCTTCCTCCGGTGTTCTCGTCCAGCATCTCCTCCACGGCGTCTTCTTCCCTTCTTCTCCTCGGGCCGCTCCGCATCCATGGCATGGAGGGAGGCTCCCGCTCTTCTCTTCATCTTCTTCTCTTCATCTTCTTCTCTTCATCTTCTTTTCGGGCCGCTCCGCATCTATGCTGGCATGGAGGGAGGCTCCCGCTGTGTGATGCTTCTCCTCTTCTGACGGTTCTTAAATAATGGGGGGCGGGGGCACCCGGTGACCCCACCCCCCTCTGACGCACGGGGACATGGCGGGACTTCCCTGTGGCATTCCCCATGATGCCACAGGGAAGTCCCGTCAAGTCACCGTGCGTCAGAGGGGGGCGGGGTCACCGGGTGGCCCCGCCCCCCTCCGTTATTTAAGAACCGTCAGAAGAGGAGAAGCGTCACACAGCGGGAGCCTCCCTCCATGCCACCATGGAGCGGCCCGGAGAAGAAGATGATGAAGAAAAGAAGATGAAGAAGAGAAGAAGATGAAGAGAAGAGAGGGAGCCTCCCTCTATGCCATGGATGCAGAGCGGCCCGAGGAGAAGAAGGGAAGAAGACGCCGCGGAGGAGATGCTGGACAAGAACACCGGAGGAAGAACCAGAAGAACCAGAAGAACCAGAAGAAGAAGAAGATGTAGGAAGAAAAGGAAGGAAGATAGAAGATAGAAGAAAGAAGAAAGTCAGGGTTGTGGGGGATGAGGCCCTTGTCCTCATCAACATGGGGACAAGGTGTTTTGGGGGGCTGGTATGGAATTTAAGTGGACCCCCCACGTCATTTAAAAAAAAATAAAAAATGGTTCGGGGTTCCCCTGTGGGGTATTCCCATGCCGTTTTTATCAATGAACTTCTATGCGTATTGTCAGACCGGCAATGCATTAATAGCCGCGAGTAGTTTTAAATGACTTTTTTTCCTTTGAAATGTCATTTTGCTGTCAGACTGTTCTAAACATGGGAAACATGCGCCCCTTTACAGGCATACTATAGACACCCCCAGCTACGAAATTTAAAGGGATATTACACTTTTATTGTTTCACTTTAAGCATTATTAAAATCACTGCTCCCGAAAAAACTACCGTTTTTAAAACTTTTTTTTGCATTGATCCATGTCCCCTGGGGCAGGACCTAGGTCCCCAAACACTTTTTATGACAATAACTTGTATATAAGCCTTTAAAATTAGCACTTTTGATTATTCATGTTCGTGTCCCATAGACTTTACTGGTGTTCGCGTGTTCGAACAAATTTTTTTCCTGTTCGCATGTTCTGGTGCAAACCGAACAGGGGGGTGTTCGGCTCATCCCTAATACTGGTCTACTCATGTTTTGTTATCTTTTATAGAGTTGCATGCATCTGCCCTGAAGAGTGGTATTATCCACGAAACGCATCAGGCTTATAGGATGCATTCTCACGCCTACTGATAGGAACCTAGTCGGACTCAGTATCTACAACCAAATGATTATACTGTGTTTTTTACCATTGATTTCACTGCATAGTGCCATTTAGATGACACGTACACATATGAATTTGCAATAATTCATTTTATCCATATTAAATCTCTTGTCAATTTTATATGCGGTCCCTTTGTTATGTATATGTAATGTATTCATGAGGTCAACACCATGTATGTGTGTGTGTGTATACATATTAAACCTTTTCTACTATGTGCATCATTGTTATGTATTGTTAGACTCAATATGCCAATTAAATACATTTTCTAATTATCTCACCCCCACAAATCAATAGCCTCATTTAAAGTCTCATCTTTTCTCATACCTGAACCAGGGATGAAGGCACACACCGTATGCTTCATTTAAGGTCCTAAACCCCCCCCTATTATTCAGTATGAGAGAGTGAGAGCAATAACACCAAATTTAACACACCTGCTCCCCATTCACACCTGAGAACTTGTAACACTAATGAGTCACATGACACCAGGGAGGTAAAATGGCTAATTGGGCCCACTTTGGACATTTTCACTTAGGGGTGTACTCACTTTTGTTGTCAGCAGTTTAGACACTAATGGCTGTTTGTTGAGTTATTTTAAGGGGACAGCAAATGTACACTGTTATACAAGCTGTACACTCTGTGCTTTATATTGTAGCAACGTGTAATTTCTTCAGTGTTGTCACATGAAAAGATATAATATAATATTTACAAAAATGTGAGGGGTGTATTTACTTTTGTGAGATACGGTATACACATACAGATTTACTTGATAATCTCTTAATTGCAAAAATCTTTCATGGAACAATGAGACACAGCCGCAGACAATTATCAGTAACCCACTGTCTCACAATCTACAAAACCAATAGAAACAACATCCTATGAAACCAATGACACAGTGTGAAAAATTTATAAAAAATTATTATATGCAAAAATTGCATGAACACAATACATGGAAAAAATGTATGGAAAAATTCATTGTATAAAAAATATATAATTATTTATCAGAAATCATTATCTATATTTATTCATATACAGTGCCTTGAGAAAGTATTCATACTCCTTGAAATTTTCCACATTTTGTCATGTTACAACCAAAAATGTAAAAGTATTTTATTGGGATTTTATGTGATAGATCAACACAAAGCGGCACATAATTGTGAAGTGAAAGGAAAATGATAAATAGTTTTCAACATTTAAAAAAAAAAAATATGAAAAGTATGGCGTGCATTTGTATTCAGCCCCCTGAGTCACTGCAATTCCAACTGCAAGTTTATTTGGGGATGTCTCTACCAGCTTTGCACATCTAGAGAGTGAAATTTTGCCCATTATTCTTTGCAAAATAGCTCAAGCTCTGTCAGATTGGATGGAGAGTGTCTGTGAACGGCAATTTTCAGGTCTTGCCACAGATTCTCAATTGTATTTAAGGCTGGACTTTGACTGGGCCATTCAAACACATGAATATGCTTTAATCTAAACCATTCCATTGTAGTTCTGGCTGTATGTTTAGGGTCGTTGTCCTGCTGGAAGGCGAACCTCTGCCACAGTCTCAAGTCTTTTGCAGACTCTTAACAGGTTTTCTTTTAAGATTGCCCTGTATTTGGCTTCATTCATCTTCCCGTCAACTCTGAACAACTTCCCTGTCCCTGCTAAAGAAAAGATATCCCCTAACATGATGCTGCCACCACCATGTTTCACGGTGGGGGTGGAGTGTTCAGGATGATGTGCAGTGTTAGTTTTTCGCCACACATAGCTTTTTGCTTTCATGCCAAAAAGTTTAATTTTGGTCACATCTGACCAGAGCACCTTCTGTTTGCTGTGTCCCCCACATGGCTTCTAGTAAATTGCAAACGGGACTTCTTATGGCTTTCTTTCAACAATGGATTTCTTCTTGCCACTCTTCCATAAGGCCAGATTTGTAGAGTGCATGACTAATAGTTGTCCTGTGGACAGATTCTCCCACCTGAACTGTGGATCTCTGCAGCTTCTCCAGAATTACCATGGGCCTCTTGGGGGCTTCTCTGATTAATACTCTCCTTGCCCAGCCTGTAGTTTAGGTGGACGGCCATGTCTTGGTAAGTTTGCAGTTGTGCCTTACTCTTTCCACTTTCGGATGATGGATTGAACAGTGCTCCATGAGATGTTCAAAGCTTAGGATATTTTTTTTATAACCTAACCCTGCTTTAAACTTCTCCACAACTTTATCCCTGACCTGTCTGGTGTGTTCCTTGAACTTCATGATGCTCTTTGTTCACTAAGGTTCTCTAGCAAACCTCTGATCATTTCATTTCTCTGATGCAATGTCGCAGTACTGCTAAAATCACTGCCATTACCAGTAAAAACAATAAAAATAAAAAAAAGTCCATAAATCTATCCCTTATATTGTAGACACTATAACTTTTGGGCAAACCAATCAATATACGCTAATTGGGAATTTTTTTACCAAAAATATGTAGCAGAATACATATTGGCCTAAACTGATGAAGAAATTAGATTTTTTACATTTTTTTTTGGATGTGTATTATAGCAAAAAGTAAAAAATGTTGTTGTTTTTTCAAAATTGTTGCTCTTTTTTTGTTTATAGCGCAAAACATAAAAACTGCAGAGGTGATCAAATACCACCAAAAGAAAGCTCTAATTGAGTAACAAACAATTTGGCATCATGGAGCATGATAGAGTGTCTGAATGTCCCCCTATATAGCAGAAACATAATTTGGAACATAAATATTTGTATAAGTTTTAGGAAGTCTTGTTAATGACAAATATGTTTTGCAGTATGTTTTTCCCCCTAATTAATAGGAAAATGCAATATACTTTATGGCCACTTGAGGGCGTCAGACGCAGATTGTATTGAATTGCAGGTTATGCATTGGGACATTGAAGCCATTTTGACCTTTGGATGGGTATTTATGGCATGACGCACAACGTATATTTACATCATGATGCAAAATTATGTCATGGTGCACTTATGATGTGATGGAATGACATAGCCACACCCCTACCCCATATTATAAATAGATCTGTACTGTAAACAGCTGCCAATTGCCATGCTTACCCCTGAGCGTGAATTCCCCCTCCTCACAATACAAAACCGTCTCATACTAAAATCCCCTTCCCAGCACAAATTTATACCCCCCCCACCAACCCCCAGCTCAAATCTTCTCATTCAGTGGCGTCACTAGGGTTGGTGTCACCAGGTGTGGCAAAACATAGTGTCAGCCCCCCGCCTGTATATCCTGCCCAGCGCCCTGCAGGCAGGACACGGTCCTGGGGGGCACCCCAAACGTCCCCTGTAAATGATAGTATAGGGTGGTATAGGGCAGGTTAGGGTGGTATAGGTCAGGCTGGGGTGGTATAGGGCAGGTTAGGGTGGTATAGGGCAGGTTGTGGTGGTATAGGGCAGGTTGGGTGGCATTGGGCAGGTTGGGGGGGTAAAGGGCAGGTTGGGGTGGTATAGTGCCAGGTTGGGATGGTATAGGGCAGGCTGGGGTGGTATAGTGCAGGTTAGGACTCTATGTAGAGACAGACAATGTGCAGTAACTTACAGCATGCCAGAAGATGAAGACATCCGGGGCTGCTGTGTTCTCACCTTTTTCTCCTTCAGCTGTGGGATCAGCCAGAGTGAAGGAGTCTGTGGGAGGAGTGGAGGAGGCAGCCACACCCCCAGCTCCGCCCACAAACTCCGGCTGCTTCCGGTAATATTGGAGATCCCCGAGGGACAGCTTAAGATGGGGGGGAGTGTTAGAGGAAGCCTCACCAAGCACGGCTTGGTGCCCTTTTCACACCTCTCCACTGCAGCTCTGCAAGTGCAAGCAGAAGCAATATAGTACAGTGTGTAGTGGTGGGCAGCGACCCCGGTGTCACCTCTCTGGCGGGAGTCACCCGGTGGGGCTGGCACCCCCATAACAAGGCCACTGCTCTAATTCCCCATATGCCCCCAGCACAAATTCACTCCCCCACCATGAAAAAAAAAAATCCCCTACCATTACAAATCCTCAACCCCTCAAATTTCCCCTCTGAGCACAAATCCTCTCCCCACTCCACCCCCCCCCCAGCACATATTCTCCTCAATCCCCCATCCTAGCACAAATCTCCCCAAAATTTCCCCTCCTAGCACAAATACCCCCAATCATCCTCTTCCACCCACCATATTACCTTTTCTAGCACAAACTCCCCAAAATTCCCCTCCTAACACAAGTCTTCTTCCCCATCCCAACACAAATTCCCTCAAATCATCACTCCTAGCACACATCCCCAAACTTCCCCTCCTAGAACAATTCTTATCCCCTGCCACCCCCCAAATTCCCCTTCCCAACACAAATTCCCTTCTCCCAACCTCCTTGTGCCCCCCCCCCACCTCACATGATACCCCAGTGCCCAGGGCAGCCACCCCTTCTGCCCAGCCCTTATCCTGGCCCTGGTTGTATACATTGTTGGCAAGCACTAATTTTATGTGAGTGTGGTGATTTTAAAGAACTGTTTTTATTAACTGTTCAAATTATTGGGTGTGAGATTTTAATTTATAAGTGATTATTTTGCTTTTATCATGTGAGAATGATGGGCATGACTGCGACATACATATTGTTCACAATTTATCAATGGTAACAGATTTTATGTGGCTTGTGTTTAATATATGTAGCAGCTGAGATTGAGAGGTTCTTTTGGTTGTATAGTGTGGAGCTTTTGTAGTTTAGAAAAATCAGTTTTTATTTAATGGTTAAAAAAATATAATTTAAAAAATCATCAGAAGAAGGAGAAGAAGGAATTAATTAGGGATATTTAGGGTATACTTATGCCCCGTACACACGATCGGACTTTCCGCCAACAATTTTTGTTCGAAAAATACTGGCTCAAACTTGTCTTGCATACACACGGTCACACAAATGTTGGGCAACAATTACAAACGTGGGAACATGGTGACGTACAAGATGTACGACGAGCCAAGAAAAAGGAAGTTCAATAGCCAGTGTGGCTCCTTCTGCTTGATTTCGAGCATGCGTGCACTTTTGTGTGACAGACTTGTGTACACACGATCGAAAATTCCGACAACAAAGTTTTGTTGGTGGAAAATTTGAGAACCTGCTATCAAACATTTGTTGGCAGAAAGTCCGACAGCAAATGTTCGATGGAGCATACACACGGTCGGACTTTCCGACAACAAGCTCACATCCAACATATACCGTCGGGAAATCCGACCGTGTGTATGCGGCATAAGGAATAATAAAGGAAAAATGAATACATTTTAATAAAAAACAAAAGAAAACAAAAATATTAAGCTTATCCATTTGATCTGCAGATGAATGAAACAGAGTTGATGCAAAAGTAACAATGATTTTTTTCTCTGGTGTTTGAACAGTGTTTAACCACTTGCTGACCGCCTTCCACAGATATACTGCGGCAAGGTGGCTCGGCTGCGCAAACTGGCATACTTGTACGTTGGTCTGTGCATGAGATAGTGTGGCTGCGAGCGCATCCGTTGCACTCCAGGGGAGCGCGCGCTCAGGTCTGGCGGACTCGATGCCCACCAGCCACCTACAATTGTGGTACAGAGAGGCAGAACGGGGATCTGCCTACGTAAACAAGGTGGACCATTGTTCTGACAGGGGACAACATGGAGATCTGCTGTTCCTAGTGATCAGGAACAGCGATCTCTGTGTTATCCCAGTGAGCTCATCCCCCACCCAGTTAGAACACACCCAGGGAAGACAGTTAACCCCTTGATCGCTCCTAGTGTTAACCCCTTACCTGCCAGTATTATTTATACATTGATCAGTGCATTTTTTTTTAGCACTGATCACTATATTGGTGTCACTGGTCCTCAAAAAGTTTCACTTGGGGTCAGATTTGTCCGCTTAAATGTCACAGTCCTGCTAAAAATCATAGATCGCCGCCATTACTAGTAAAAACAATAATAAAAAAAAAAGTCCATAAAGCTATCCCCTATTTTGTAAATGCTATAACTTTTGCGCAAACCTATTAATATACGCTTATTGGGAATTTTTTTACCAAAAATATGTAGCAGAATACATATTGGCCTAAACTGATGAAGAAATTAGATCCAGTGTCCAACTGGTTTAAATAAATAGTAATGCCCCTTTCATTGATTGCATTCTGTTGTAGGTTTTTTTTCTAATAACAGTTTTATTAGTTTTCTCAGCAGGTAAAAGAACATAGACAGAACACAGTAAGTTCCAGGCATATAGAACAGAACAGGAATATAGCCAGTATAGACATTGTAGCAGTAATTGGTGCAGGATCATTGCTAAATCACACTATGAACAGTTAGATAATAATTGAAATTTGCCATAGGCTATGTGAGAGCCTAAGGAGTGTGAGAGAAAACATAAAAGAAAAGATAGAAAAGAGAGAAGGGATAAAGAGAGTTGAAGAAGTAAGATAAGAAAGAGAAGATGGGAAAGTAAGGTAATAGCTCAACCATCTGCTCTGGGTGGGTTGTCCCGCCTGGTGCCACTCCTCCCAGACCTTATTGTGCACTTCCAACCTATCCTGTAATCTAGCTGTCATTTTTTCCATTAGCTCCACATCTTTTATTCTGGCGTACAGATCTTCTTAGGAGGGAGGGGAGCGCCGCTTCCAGCTGAGGGCAACCAGGCATCGTGCAGCTGTCAGGATACGTCTAAGTAGCTTCTTGGATGGTTTGGTAATTTGTAATGGTGATATACCTAGTAGCAAAAATGTTGGCGTCATGGGGACTTGTACCCCAAAGAGGCGGGACAACAAGTGCTGTGTCCCCGTCCAGAAGGGCACTATCATGGGGCAACTCCAGTAAATGTGGTAGAGGGTACCTTTTGTCCCCCTGGCAGCTCCAGCACTGATCAGAGCTAGATCAGAGCTAGAGGGGTATATAGCATGGAGTATGTCCGGTGCCAGGTACCAAAAGTAAAGAATTTTATAAGCATTCTCTTTGTAGAGCGTTCAGAAGGAGCTTTTAGCCGCCTGGGACCAGATTGTCTGCCACGTCATCTCAGGAATAGCTTTTCCCACTAGAGCATGTAGGCATGTTTGCCCTGATTTGGTTTAGAGTAGGAGTTAAGTAGCCGGTATATGTCGGAGATTAGACCTGACATGCGTAGCTCTCTAATATTAAGCTCTCGAAGGGGGATGATGCTGAAGATTGGTGATTGGGCATAGTGGTGTATTTGCAGATATCCATAAAACACCTGGTGAGGTAAGTCATATTTTTTATGGAGTTCAGTGAATGTTAGCAATTTACATGATCTAGGGTCTACCAAGTGTCCAAAGTGGAATAAGTTCCGCGTTGCCCAGGGTGAAGACATCTGGTGAGTGACACCAGCAGGCATCTTGGGGTTGCCGAGGAAAGAGGTTAACAGTGACTTTTCTGAGCTGAGCTCATATGCACGGGAAATTTTGCACCAGAGCGATCTGAGTTGAGACATAGACCCCAAAAGCCTACCAGGGCCCACCTCCGCATTCGCATTCCAGAGTAAACTATTTGGGTGTATAGGCACGAGCCATATCTTTTCAATCTCTGTCCATTTATTATAGGATCGTTGAGGGAACCAGGAGGTCAAGGCACGCAGTTGATTCGCTTGATAATATTTTATCAAGTCAGGAAACGCTACCCCCCCATCGAAGTGGAACACCATCAAGACCGAGCGGAGTATCCTGTGCCTCCTGTAGTTCCAGACAAAGCGTATCAAATCTGCTTGAAGCTTTCTTAGTTGTATATAAGGGATAGGGATAGGCAGTGTCTGGAATCGATACAGAAGTTTAGGGAGAATGGTCATCTTCATAGAGGCCACTCACCCCAGAAGGGATATATGGTGGGTCTTCCATTTTTGCAGTAGATCTCTTATGGAGCGAAACACGGGCAGGAAGCTCGCTTAGTATAAGGTGGCAAAGGTCGGGATGAATTAACCCCTAGATATTTCAGGGCTGAGGGGAAGCACCTGCTGCAGGTGGTGCACTGCGGCTACCGGGATGTTAATTGGGAGTGCTTCCTATTTGGTCGCATTTATTTTATATCCTGAGAGGGACCTATAGGTGTCAAGTTCAGCATGCAAGTTGGTCAGGGAGATCCTAGGTTGAGTCAGGGTGAGTATGACATCATCCACGAACAGTGAGAGTTTAAACTTCTTTCCCCTGACTGAAATACCCCGAATGTCTGGGTTTCTGCAGATGGATGTCGCCAGGGGTTCAACACATAGTGCAAACAATAGAGGTTAGAGTTGGCACCCCTGGCAGGTCCCATTTGCAATCAGGAAAGAGGTTGACAGAGCAAAAGGAGTTTTCACTTGAGATGTAGGGTTGGTATAGAGGTGTAGAATAGCCTGCAGAAAGGGTCCCTGGAATCCCATGTGGCCAAGGCGGTCAAAGGCCTTTTCCGCATCCAGACCGGGGACTAAGGACTCCAGGCTGTCCCTGCTTGCCACATCTATTAGGTCAATAACCCTTCTCGTGTTGTCCCCTACCTGATGGAGAGGGACAAAGCCCACCTGGTCTTGGTGTATTAAGGAGGGTAAT
Source organism: Aquarana catesbeiana (assembly GCF_042186555.1). Lineage (NCBI taxonomy): Eukaryota > Metazoa > Chordata > Amphibia > Anura > Ranidae > Aquarana > Aquarana catesbeiana. The sequence continues at coordinate 376,869,531 of NC_133328.1, read as the reverse complement.
ATAGCGTTCAGGCATATTGAGAGGAGTTTGGTAAAAATTTTCAGGTCAGAGTTTAAGAGTACTATAGGCCTATAGCTAGCGCATAAAGAGGGGTCCTTGTCAGGTCTCGGTATCAAAGTGAGGAATGATCTTTGCATGTCTGAGGGAATGAGAGTTTGCTGAAGGAAGCCGTTAAAGAGTTTGAACATATGTGGCAGAAGTAGGGGAAGAATAGATTTATAATAGGGGAGACCGTCTGGACCAGGGGATTTTACTCGTAGGCAGGGTTTTGATGGTGGACATGAGTTCCTCTTCCGTGATGGGTGCGTTGAAGGAAAGGAAGTCCGAGGTCTGAAGGTATTCTAGATAGTGGTTCATGTGGTCAGTTAGTTTGGGGGAGGGGAGTCATGAGGGATCTCAGGGTTGTTGTGTAGAGCAGTGTAGAACTCCTCAAAGGAGTGGACAATGTTTCTATGAGATAGGAGGCAGCCCATTCTGTTTTCAATTTGATGTAGGGTAGTCATGTGAGAACATTCAGCCAGTTTCGAGGTTAATAGAGAATGGACTTTGTTACCCTTATCATAGTACAGTTGTTTTAGTCTAGTCAGGGCCTTTTCTATTTGGCCTAGTGCTGGGTCTTTAAGAGTCATACAGAGACGGATGATTTTTTTGAGTAGGGGTAGGGATGGGTAGGATTGTAGTCGAAGTTCTAAGGTCTTAAGTTCCCTCTTAGCTTGTGATTTGGTGGCTCTTGCTTTTTTCATAGCCAAAGCGAGCGCAGCGACCCCGGGGAACTGCCTTATGGGCTTCCCAAAGAGTGGACAAGGTTATGTCAGGGGTGTTGTTCTCAGTGAAGTGGAGTTTCAGTGTGGATTCTAATTCCATTTTGGAGGGGAGGTGTTGTAAGAGGAAGATGTTCAGCTGCCAGTGACATGGCTTGTGATTAGGGGCACCTAAGTCCAGTGTCAGCAGGATGGGGGCTTGGTCTGACCAGGAGATCAAGAGAATCTGAGCAGCGCGGGTGATGCGCAGCGTGGCATTATTAACAAAGAGGTAGTCAATACGTGACTGCATATGATGGGGGGCGGAATAAAACGTATACTGCCGATCCCGGGGTGGAGAACCTTCCAGGAGTCTAATAGGGCATAGCGCCTAGTGATGTGACAAAAGAGTTTTGAGTCTCTAGTGGCTCAAGTTTGCGAATCCCTAGGGTTCACCACGTGGCTATCAAGCACCGATGAGTGAGATAGGTTAAAGTCTCCACCTACTATTAAGAATTAGTTGGGTGTTCGGAAGAGGCGTGCAAATACTTTAGTTAGAAAATTAATCTGGTGGACATTCGGGGCATAGAGGGTGCAAAAAGTGACTGTCTGCGCCTGCCATTGTCTGCTCAGGATAATTAGTGTCCTTGCGGGTCAATGAAAGACTCAAAACATGTAAACGGGGATCCACGTTTAAAAAAAGTAGCTACCCTGGCCGATTTGCAGGGGTAAACGACCTGAGGGTAATGTCTGGAAGCGAAGGAGTGCCCCTTATTAAAGAAGGTCTCCTGAATCAGGATGATATCTGCCCCCGACTGCCTAAACCCCCTAAGCGCCAAATGTCTTTTCCTGTTGCAGTTTAGGCCATGAACATTTAATGACATAACCTTAGCCATGGTGATGGATATATACAAACTTAACCACTTCAATACAGTGCTTGTATACACCCTTCCTTCCCAGACCAATTTTTAGCTTTCAGCGCTCTCACACTTTGAATGACAATTACTCAGCTACACTGTACCCAAACCAAATTTTTATCATTTTTTCTCACAAACAGAGCATTCTTTTGGTGGTATTTAATCACCGCTGGGTTTTTTAAATTTACATTTTTTTTTGCAATATAAGCGAAAAAAGAGAAATTTTTGAAAAAAAAAATTTTTTTTTAGTTTCTATTGTAAAATTTTGCAAATAAGTCATTTTTCTTCATAAATTTGGGCCAAAATGTATACTGCTACATATCTTTAGTAAAAATAACCCAAATTAGTGTATATTATTTGGACTCTGAGAAAGTTATAGAGTCTACAAGCTATGGAGCAAATCATTGAAAAATGATCACATCTGATCACTAGGGATGAGCTGAACACCCCCCAGTCCGTTCGCACCAGAACCTGCGAACGGACCGAAAATTCGCATGAACGTTAGAACCCCATTGACATCTATGGGACTCGAACGTTCGAAATCAAAAGTGCTAATTTTAAAGGCTAATTTGCATTGTATTGTCCTAAAAAGTATCAATGCAAAAAAAAGTTAAAAACTGACGTTTTTTCGGGAGCAGTGATTTTAATGATGCTTAAAGTAAAAAAAAAAAAAAGTGAAATATTCCTTTAAATATCGTACCTGGGGGGTGTCTATAGTATGCCTGTAAAGTGGCGCGTGTTTCCCATGCTTAGAACAGTCCCTGCACAAAATGACATTTTTAAAGGAATAAAAGTCATTTAAAACTGCTTGCGGCTTTAATGTAATGTCGGGTCCTGCTAATATGGATGAAAATCAGTGAGACAAACGGCATGGGTACCCCCCAGTCCATTACCAGGCCCTTTGGGTCTTGTATGTATATTAAGGGGAACCCCGCGCCCAAAATAAAAAAAGGAAAGGTGTGGGGCCCCCAGGCCCTATATACTCTGAACAGCAGTATACAGGCGGTGCAAACAAGACAGGGACTGTAGGTTTGTTGTTAAGTAGAATCTGTTTGTAATTTTGAACTGGTACATTTTTAACATTTCAAGCTCCAGTAAAAAAAAATCTATTTTAAGCTTTTTGGAAAACATAGGGAAGGGTTATCACCCCTGTGACATTTGTTTTGCTGTCTGTGCTCCTCTTCAGAAGATTTCACCTCACTTTTTGTCCCAATGACAAATGTTTTTTGAAAATTTGGGGTTTTTAGTGGAACAAGGATTGGTGATAAAGCACTAGTGGAAAGGAAAAACTTTTTCCCATATTAACTCTTACAGGAGAGAATTTCCCTTCCTAGGGGTAGATTTGATCTCGCTTCTTGTTGTCTCCTTCCGTTTGCAAGTAGGAGTCATTTGTAAGTTGGATGTTTGAAAGTAGGGGCCTGCCCTATATACTCAGCAGAAATTTGGACCTTAGGTGTTGGTGTTGCCACAACACTGTAAGCCCTCACAGGGCCCTGCTGTGAAATATTAGATCAAGAATTGTAATTACATGCCCCTGTTGAACAGGGGCAGAAAAATTGGGCCTTTGGTGGTGGTGGTGCTGGTGCTGGTGCCACAACACTGTAAGTCTTCACAGTTACTCTAGTTGGAGCGCAGGAACGAGCCCTGCTGCAAAGAATTGCATCAAAAATTGTAATTACACGCCCCTGTTAAACAAAAGAACACTGGATGCAGTACAGGCCAGTAGCTCAATTGCATACTGTGCAAGCTCTGGCCAGTGATCCATCCTCAAGACCCAGTAAAACAGAGTATTGGTAACTGTAAGCGCAAACACACAAGTCCATATATAACAGGAGATATAAAGGGCTGAGCAACTTAGTCCATAGGGGACAGGCTGGAAGTTCAAGGGTTAAGTGGTAACCGGTAATGTAATGGTTAAAGTAGGCTGGTAGGCTAGGCGGCTGCTGTCCTCAGAGAGCTGGCTCTGTGATGGATGAGAGAGGGCTAGAGAAGGAAGCGCCACCTGAGTGTAATATTAACAAATGATGTTTAATGACACCAGGTAAAAACACACTTACAGGATAAAAACATATAAAAGGCTCATCTGTGTAGGTATGTGGTCCTCGGTGTTCCCTCTGATCCTGTGGTGGTGACGCTGCAGGGATGCTGGGTTGCAGAAGGTGGATTACCAGCCGGGAGCTCCTTCTGTGGCCATCAGGAAGAGATTAGGGGCCAGCGTGGAGCGCACATGGAGCGTGCGTGACGTCACAGGTCGTCCGTCCGCTTCCGGTTTCGGTATCCAGGGGAGGGATCGTCCAGGGAGGTGGGCTTGCAGGGAGGTTGAGAGAAGGCTACGCGCTGGGAAAGGTGTCCAAGTCAGATCTTGCCCCTAGGTATTCCTGCACCATGTAAAACAGACATTGGCGATGGTTGCTGGAACCGATCATACCTTGGGGCTGCAGACTAAAAAATTGTCCGAACGCATTGGTCAGATGGCCACCTTCTCCACCGATCCTTCTTTGACTGACCGAAGCTTCAGCAACACGTTGTCCAGGAACAGGAGTTTGTAACCTCCCAATCTCTGGGAACGCGTTGCACAGACCTTTCTGCAAGGCCTCCCGAAGATGTTTCATCCTCTGCTCCCTCTGTGATGGCAAGATAAGGTCCGCAACCTTACCCTTGTAACATGGATCAAGGAGGGTTGCCAGCCAGTATTAATCCCTCTCCTTGATACCACGAATACGAGGATCCTTCCGCAGGCTTTGTAGGATCAGGGAGGCCATGCAACGTAGGTTTGCTGAGGCATTCGGTCCGGAGTCCTCTGGGTCACTAAGGACAACATGATCCGCAGCCACCTCCTCCCAGCCATGTACAAGTCCATGGGTTTCTTGGGACTGTAAATGATCCCTTAAAGACTGCTGCTGATGCTGAGTGCCAGGCTCCACCTCCATGCTGACACAATTCTCCTCCTCCTCCTCCTCATCCTCTTCCTGTGTGATCGGCGGGCACGCAGGAACACTGTCTGGATAAAGGGGCCTTGAGAGCTAAGGAAGTCCTTCTCTTTCTGCCTCTGTTCTGCCTCAAGTGCCCTGTCCATTATTCCACGCAGCGTGTGCTCCAAAAGGTGGACAAGGGGGACAGTGTCACTGATGCATGCACTGTCACTGCTCACCATCTTCGTGGCTTCCTCAAATGATGACAGAACAGTGCATGCATCCCTGATCATGGCCCACTGGTGTGGGGAAAAAAAACAAGCTCCCCTGACCCTCTCCTGGTGCCATAGTCACACAGGTACTCATTGATTGCCCTCTGCTGCATGTGCAGCCAATGCAGCATGGCCAACGTTGAATTCCACCTGGTGGGCATGTCACAGATTAGGCGGTTCTTGGGCAGGTTAAATTTCTTTTGGAGGTCTGCCAGCTGAGCACTGGCATTATATGACCTGCAGAAATGCACACAGACTTTCCTGGCCTGCCTCAGGACATCCTGTAAGCCCGGGTACCTGCCCAAGAACCGCTGCACCACCAAGTTAAGGACGTGAGCCAAACAGGTTACATGGGTCATTTGTCCCTGTCGGAGGGTGGAGAGGAGGTTGGTGCCATTGTCGCAAACCACCATTCCTGCCTTAAATTGGCGTGGCGTCAACCACTCCTGCAGAGCGGACAGAACTTCTGCCCCAGTGTGGCTCTTGTCCCCCAAACACACCAGCTCAAGCACCATATGGCATCTTTTGGCCTGCGTACTTGCGTAGCCCCTTGAAAGCCTGCGGAGCACCGCTGGTTCTGAGGACAAAGCACAGGAAGAGTTCATGGAGGAAGATGAAGAGGAGGGGGTGGAGGAGAGAGGTGTGTCAGAATCAACAGTAGTAGCATTTTGGAGGCGTGGTGGCGGAACAGCCTCCAACACTACTGCACCTTGTCCTGCATCCTTCCCAGCTGCCAGCAGAGCCACCCAATGCGCCATGAAACTTAGGTAACGTCCCTGTCCATGCCTGCTGGACCATGAGTCAGCGGTAATATGCACCTTACCGCTGACCGCCCTGTCCAGCGAGGCCAAGACATTGCCTTCCACGTGCCGATAGAGAGCCGGAATCGCCTTCCATGAGAAAAAGTGTGCGTTTGGGTACCTGCCACTGAGGAACTGCACATTCCACAAACTCACGGAAGAGGGCAGAGTCTACCAACTGAAAAGGTAGCAGTTGAAGTGCTAGAAATTTTGCCAAGCTAGCACTCAACCGCTGGGCATGTGGATGGCTCAGAGCGAACTTCTTTCTGCGATGCAGCAGCTGGGGCAGGGAAATTTGCCTGGTACAATCTGATGTCAGTGTACCGATAGCAGATTGCCCGCAAGTACTTGGCTGTGACACACCTAATTCTTCACCTTCATTCCTCTCAGTGCAGGTCTCAGAGAGGACTGAAGGTATAGTGGAGTTGGAGATCCCAGCTGATGAGGAGCAAGGAGAGGTCCTCTTTGTTCTTTGGTGTGGGTCTTTTAGGTACGCTTGCCAACAAACTGCATGGCAGGTCAACATATGTCTGGTCAAGCATGTGGTGCCCAAGCGGGAGAAGTTTTGGCCACGCGAGATACACTTGAGACATATGTTGCAAATAGCAGCGGTGCGATCTGATGCACTCGTCTCAAAAAAAGCCCACACCAAAGAACTTTTAGAACAATGCTCAGAGACAGCAGCGCCCTGCACATGCGGAGCTTTGTGGTGAGATGCAGTCAGTGTGCTGCCCTTAGGCTGGCCCCTGGAGGGCATCCTGCCTCGTTGGTGATGTGCCTCCTCCTCCTCCTCTCTCCTATCAGGCACCCACATTGAGTCAGTGACCTCATCATCCCTTCCCTCCTCATCACTGGAGCAAACCTGGCAGTATGCTGCAGCAGGGGGAACATGACTGTCAGATTGCTGTCCTTCTTGGGCACCCCCTCTGTCCGTGCTCATGTTACTGCCTTCATCTAGCTCAGTATCATCATCAGAGCCTTTAAAACGCTGGGCATCCTCCTGGAGCGTGTACACAACACTGTGGTCAAACAGTTCGAGGGACTCCTCAGGAGGACATGGTGGGGCTAGGGAAGGAGTCACTGATGCCATTGAGCCGAGGGAAGAGGCCGCGTTGGCAGCTGCTTTGCTAGAAAAAGTACCCTGAGCCTGGGAGAGAAAGGATGAGGAGGATGAGGATGGCTTGGTCATCCACTCGACCAAGTCTTCCGCATGTTGTGGCTCAACATGGCCAGCTGCCGAAAAAAAGGCCAAGCGTGTCCCATGGCCACGTGCTGATGAGGATGCACCGTTTCCATGACTGACCAGCACTGTTGCCTCTAGACACAGAGCCTGCTTGCCCTCTTTTATTGGCTTGTGTCTGTCTGCCTCTCCTTGTTGGCCTTCCAGATATACTATTGGCCTGCAGTGAGCTGCACAAAACTGGGACATATATATATCTATATCTATATATAGATATATATCTATATATATATATCTATATATATATATATCTATATATATAGATATATATATATAGATATATATATATATATATATATAGATATATATAGATATAGATATAGATATATACCGATTATACTGCGGCTAGCAGAATCAACTGCCTGCCTGTAGTATTATTAGTATGATAACACCTGCACTTGTCTTCAGGTATAGCTATACTGTAGGTGCAACTGTGCAGGGTACACAGTACAGTAACTGGAAATATGTCAAGAGCCTACACAAGCACCTGGCTGCAGGTAGCTATACTGTAGGGTAGGTGAGACTATGCAGGGTACACAGTACAGTAGCTGGAAATACTTCAATGAGCCTACACAAGCACCTGGCTGCAGGTTGCTATACTGTAGGTGAGACTGTGCAGGGTACACAGTGCAGTAGCTGGAAATACTTCAATGAGCCTACACAAGCACCTGGCTGCAGGTAGCTATACTGTAGGTGAGACTGTGCGGGGAACACAGTACAGTAGCTGGAAATACTTCAATGAGCCTACACAAGCACATGGCTGTAGGTAGCTTTACTGTACGTGAGACTGTGCAGGATACACAGTACAGTAGCTGGAAATACTTCAATGAGCCTACACAAGCACCTGGCTGCAGGTTGCTATACTGTAGGTGAGACTGTGCGGGGGTACACAGTACAGTAACTGGAAATACTTCAATGAGCCTACACAAGCACCTGGCTGCAGGTAGCTTTACTGTAGGTGAGACTGTGCAGGGTACACAGTACTGTAGCTGGAAATACTTCAATGAGCCTACACAGGCACCTGGCTGCAGGTTGCTATACTGTAGGTGAGACTGTGCAGGGTACACAGTACAGTAGCTGGAAATACTTCAATGAGCCTACACAAGCACCTGGCTGCAGGTAGCTTTACTGAAGGCGAGACTGTGCAGGGTACACAGTACAGTAGCTGGAAATACTTCAATGAGCCTACTCAAGCACCTGGCTGCAGGTTGCTATACTGTAGGTGAGACTGTGCAGGGTACACAGTACAGTAGCTGCAAATACTGTAAAAACACCTGCCTGCCTGTCAGTATATTAGGAAGAGAACAACAGGATCTAGCTCAACTGAATACAGTGTGTATATATATATATATATATATATATATATATACACACAACACCTGGGATGCATATATATATACACAATACACTGTAACTGCAGCTAACTGACTCGACCTGCCTACTCTATCTAACTTAAATCAAATGACACTGTCTGTCTCTCTATCTGAACGCCGGAAAACACACTACACAGGGCCGCCGTGCAGGTGGCCTTATATAGTGTGGGGCGTGTACTAAACCCCTGAGCCATAATTGGCCAAAGCCTCTTTGGCTTTGGCCAATTACGGCTCTCTGTTCAGACGGAGCTGTGATTGGCCAAGCATGCGGGTCATAGTGCATGCTTGGCCAATCATCAGCCAGCAATGCACTGCGATGCCGCAGTGAATTATGGGCCGTGACGCGCCACTCTAATTTGGCACGAATGGACCATATTGTTCGTAATTCGGCGAATGACTGAACACGAAGCTCATCCCTACTGATCACACCTGATGTACTCAGAAGGGGCAAACCGGTGTAAAAGTTGTCCATGTAAATATGATACCCCTTTTGGAGGAGTGGGAATGCCAACTCCCAAACAATTTTTCCACTTATTCCCATATACGATGGACACTCAGAGGGCTGGAGCTGGGAATCTTTGCCTTCATACACGCGGAATGAGTGCACATAACCGGTGGCACTTTCGCAGAGGTTGTTGAGCTTCAGGCTGTACCTCGCCCACTTACTGGGGATATATTGCTTGATTCCCAGCCAGCCTGTGAAATGCACCAGGGATTCGTCCACAGATATGTTTTTGTCAGGGACATAAAGTTCGGCAAACTTCTTGTAAAAAAAATTAATTAGGGGGCGAATTTTATATAGTTTATCAAAGTTGGGTTGATTTGGGGGGGCACTGTGAGTTGTCACTGAAATGCAGGAAGCGCATTATAATTTCGTATCGGGACCTGGACCTGGCCGATGAAAAAATTGGCATATGGTGGATGGGTTTGGTCGACCAATACTTATGCATTTCATTTTTTTTGTAAGCCCCATGTTGAACGTTAGGCCTAAAAACAATTTAAGCTCCACCACTGGGGTTTCCATTCAAAAGAGCGGGAATAGCTGGAGCTGGGGTTGGTTGCAATGAATTGTTGGGCAAAGAGATTGGTTTGGTCCACGATGCCTTGAACTAATTCGTCAGGGAAAAATAAATTTAAAAAATCCATTTGGTAAAAATCTGCAGTGTTGACCTGCACACCTGGCTGTGCTGTAAAAGGGGGATCGTGGCTGACCCTGTGGTAGAAGGCAGCCACAATGGGTTTGCCAAGGCATCTGGAAGCTGGGTTTGGGCCCTAATTCTTTGGTGTGCACTTGTACTGGGCCTTTCCTCCTGGGGTCTAGCAGTGCTTGTATTGGGCCTCTCCTCCTGGGGTCTACCGTCGTTGGCACTGCTGGTAGCTGCCTGGTGTTCAGGCCGTCGTCTTTTTGGACGGACTGCTTCCTCCTCTTATTCGGATCCTGATGTGCTGCCTTCGGGGGGCTCATATTCTGAACCAGAATCGGAATCAGAACTGAGCAGTGAGAGCTCCCCGTTGCTCTCATCGGTCAGACTGAGTAATTGGTATGCCTCTTCTGGGATGTACACCTTTATGGACATAGTGGCTGTATGTACTCTGGTGGCGGGTACTCTGGTGGCAGGTGCTCTGGTGGCAGGTACTCTGGTGGCAGGTGGTAAGGTGGGGAGTACTCTGGTGAGGTGGCGGGTACTCTGGTGGCAGGTATTCTGGTGGCATGTACTCTGGTGGCAGGTGGTAAGGTGGGGGGTACTCTGGTGAGGTGGCGGGTACTCTGGAGGCGGGTACTCTGGTGAGGTGACAGGTACTCTGGCCTGGTGGCAGGTACTCTGGTGAGGGAGCGGGTACTCTGGTGAGGTGGCGGGTACTCTGATGAGGTGGCAGGTACTCCTGATGGACAGGTACTTCTGATGGACAGGTACTATATGACAGGTACTCCTGATGACAGGTACTAGATGACAGGTCCTCTTTATTTAGGGGGGCAATCTGGGCACAGTAGTTTAGTATAGGGTACTGTAATACGTAACTCACTGTTAGCTGATCTCCTCCTCAATCTGGATTGGTATGTGAAGATTAGAAACCAGCAACAGCGGTTACACACTGTTTTGTTTACATTTAGTGACCGGCTATGATTGGACACAGCTGGTCACATGGTAAAGAGCCAGTTTCATTGGCTCTTTCCCCTGTCGGGGCTGGGCTGTATCCAAAGGAAAAGCCTCAGCCCTGATCGCCGCTCTGCGCGCCACCGGGTGCATGTGTGGGCACCGTGCACGCCGCTTTCCAATGCCACTCTGCATAGTGACCAATCACAGCTCACGCTGCTCCCGAAGCTCTGCCGCCGCTGATCGATTACCCCCATCGGGGTAGGGGTGTGTCCGAGGGACACCCCGGATCCCCGATCGCCACTCTGCGGGCCCCCGGGGGCCCTCAGTAGTGGCGGAAGGCTGAGGACCTCATATGACGCCCACCCAGGATGGGAGATCCCATCTGTGGGCATCATTTGACTATGGTTGGGTATTGAAGTGGTTAAAAGCAATTATTTGATCCAGCTGATGGGATGCCATGTTGTGAAGGTGGGAGTGCGCCATCTCCAGGAGAGGATCCGGATGGTTGCTAGGAGCATAGGATGAGCCAGTGGAGATGAAAAAAACAGAAACAGGGAGAGAAGAAAGAGGTAGATCAATACTACATACAGTGGATAAAGCTAACAGTGTTAAGCTCTGCATAGCCTGTGATATACAGGGCTAACTAAGTTCCTATATGTCTTCCCGGCCAGGAGTAGGAAACAGGCCAGGTGACACACAGGACGGTGGTGATAGTTATCAAAAGTCAACAATAAAATATGAAAGGAACTCTAAGGGGTAAACCAAGGGTGGGTCTAGTGATCGGAAGGGTAACCACTCTCAAATCTCTGTCAAGATACGCCCATTGAACTAAAGAAGGGTAAAACAGGGGCCTAAGTGGGCTGTGTGTAATGCTGTAGGGTGGACCAGAAATGTCAACCAGGGGATAGTGCGGACCATAGGCAGGTGTGCCAGATGGGGGGGCCCTGCTTCAGTCAGCCATTTTTCGATTTGGCAGCTTTACATGGGGTGTCCGGACCACAGGAGCGTTTAGCTGATGGGACTTTCTGCCACACCCTGGGCCGGGGTGTGGGGTGGCCACCAGGTCCTATTCCTGGAGTTGGGGGACAGGAATCCCCAGAACGCTTCCAGGTCTTCCGAATAGCATAGCACAGTAGATTGTCCTTGTAGCCTTGCTGTGAGGCTGAAAGGGAATTCCTAGCGGGAATGATGTCTTCTTCCTGCAGCAAGTGGAAAAGGGGTTGGAGGAGCCTGTGCTTTTGCAGGGTAATCCAAGAGAGGTCCGGGTATAGCTGTACCGGGGTGTTGTCAAAGACTACTTTGCGGATAGAGCGGGCCTTACGCATGATATTTTTATTCAGGGGGTAAGAATGAACTCTGCAAATTACATGACAGGGTTTGGAGGCAGGGCCTTTAGGGTGCAGGGCATGGTGTGCTCTATCCATTTCAATGTGTTTGTCCTGGGGTTCTCCCAGAAGGTCGTTGAGTAGGGTTTGCAGGGTGATTTGCAGGTCTTCTGGGCCCTCCGATTCAGGCAGGCCCCTGACTCAGATATTGTTCCCGCGCCCCCGGTTGTCCAGGTCCTCAACATGGCGCTGCATGTCTCTCAGCAGTATGCGATGGTCTGCTCCTTGTAGTTGAGTGCGATGTACTGCCAATTTAGTTTCTTGTATTTCCTCCTCTGCCATCTCCACTCTGTCTGTTAAGTGTTTGAAATTAGTATGCAGTGTTTGAATCTCTGCACGATAAGTGGATTTAACATCCTCAATAAGTTGTTTAAAGTCCTTTTTGGTTGGTATGGCTTGGAGATATGATTGCCAGGGGGTGTGCACCTGGTGGTGGGGGTCCACCGCCATCTGCGGTAGTAAGAAGTAAGGAGGAGAGGGTGGAAATTGGGGTCGCGGGGAAGCGGTGGTCTGGGCCTGCATTTTGGGCCTCATTTGGGGGTCCCATGGGTTACTCCATGCCATGCTCTGGGACGGAGAGGAGGGCAGCATCTTCGGGTCCCCTGTATGAGTGGGGACCAAAGAGCTGACTGCTTGGGCATAGGTAGCGGTGAAGTCTGCACCCCTCCCAGAAGAGCCAGGGTCCCTGGAGTGGGATTGTCTCTGTGATTTGGGGGAGGCAGGAGCAGAGGAGTAGGCCTGGCATGGAGTGAGTCTCCCCCAGGGCTCTGCCTGTAAGAGCTCAGAGTCCTGCAAGGGCATGGGGCCTGCTAGGGGTGGGAAGTCCTTTGAGTCCACTGAAGGAGAAGGAGAGCTGGGATCCCTTGCATTCAGGCCGGGGTCTGAAGCTGTGCGCAGCAGCCGCGGGAAGGTGTCTGTACACTGTGTGTGCGAGGCGGGGGTTAGGCCCATTGCAGCGGGCTGTGTCCAGTGTGGTGCCGTCACCTGGGAAGCAGGTGGCTGGGGTGACTCACTGTGTCCATGGTTGCATCCTGGGTGCCATCCATGCAGACTCGGGTGTGCTCTGTGGATGGGCCGGAGCTTGAAAAGCATGCTGTAGTGGAGACCGCATGGAGGAGGTAGAGGCAGCCAGCTTCATCTTGTTCGTCCCGCATGGGAGGCGATGAAAAGTAGCCCTGGAAGGTCGTGGAAGACCCGGGAGGAGGTTGGGATGATCCCCGTGCTTTGGAGGAGCGGGTTCTCCTGGATCCACCCATATACGGGCGCAAAAAGTCCCCTTAAAAGGCCATGGAGATGTGGGCTATGAGAGAGCTAGGAGCTCAAGCGTCCATGCAGGTCAACTTCCGGTCACGCTTCCCTGTTGTAGGTTTTATTGTGTGTTGTAGCACAATATTATTATTATATAATTATTATTAGTCTATGAATAGAGCATCAATAAACTTATACACTACATTCGAAGGATAGCATGTACTGACAGGAATTTCTACATTTACAAAACAACACAGTGTTTTATTCTTGTAACATGTTAATAATTTTAATGATTTCATAACATACAAGGAAATCCTGACTCATAGTTTATCTAAAAATATCCCTGGAGTTTTTCTCAGGGATTGTTTCCACTGTATTACATTTACTGAATTTGTATTAAGTTGTGCCCAAATTTTTAAGTGATGAGTAAAAACCAGCTCCTTAACATTTCTACACTGCAACATTTCTTTGTACTTTTATTCACAATGAAACCTTTATTTGTATTAAATTATATGTAAACCCTCACCTTGTAAAACAACCCATACAGTTTAAAATAGAAACCAAAGGCAAAACATTTCTGAATAGATATAAAAAACAATACCTTTTTCCTATTTTTTTATAAGCGATAACATTCCCTCTGTTTTCAGCTGGAAGAGGAGTAACAGCAGCACACTGAGTTTCCCAGTGAATGGCTGTGCGGAGGGAGGGGAGGGTGGTTCTCCTGACAAGTTTGATCATTGAAGGAGAGCAGGCTGATTTTCTAGCACAGCTAGACAAGTGACCATGCTGTGCTTTCATGCCTAGTGTAGTCAGTTTTTAATAGGAAAGCAAAAGCACTGGCAGGAATGCCAGGGATTTAACAAACAGGAAGCAATACAAACACAACAGGATGCTGTTTCATATAAGTACAGGTACAGCAGGCACATATCAGGAATATGAAATGTTGGGTTTACATATTCATTAAATAGCAATTTACAAGATAGGCAAACAGACTCCACCTACATGTCACTGGGTTTCTGGAGAACTCTCGAATTGCATCACTTTCTAGCCTCTTTGCCGACTCCCGCTTCTTTCGCATACCCCCTGATGACTTTCGAAACACTCTGTCTGGAACAAGGCCTGACGAGACCCCCTCACTTATGACACCAGGGCCAGACTTTGTATACTTTTATACAGAAGTGGGAGAAAGGCCGGGAGATCAGTTTTTCTTATGCCCAAATTGACACATTGATTTACTTTGCCCTCAATACTTATCAAGAGTCAGGTTACACACTGCTCACAAGATTGTACAAGGTTCCCTCCATCCAGCACTATATATTCTCATAGTCCCCAACAGATGTGGGAATGCTGAGAACACCATCCTCTATTTCTTCTGGGGGCCTCCCAGATGCCAAACTTTCTGTTGCTCGGTTAGATCTATGATACAGAAATTTGCAGACTTTCCAGTTCCCCACAACCCCGCTTTCTTCCTCACATCACAACATGATTCCCAGGAAGATGTACAAGTGGTCAGTGCTCTACCATTTGAACTATGGAGCCTGGGCGTGCACCCCTGGTCTCCTTGGCACAGTGCAAGATATCAAACTTATGGAGGTTATCACATTCATCATCAAATGAACATTGTTGGGCAGGTTGTACGGTGTTAAGTTAACCTTTACATTTTTTCTGGAAAGGTGAACTAACACTTTAACCATATTGATTGATGATTTCTATACCTTGAGGTTTGGACCCTCACCCTTTACCCCTCCCCACTCCCTTTTTTGTCTCCCTTTCTTTATTGATTGTCCACCCCTTCTTCTCCTGCATCTTACAAAGCTTTTTCTTTTACAACTAAATTGTTTAGAAAGGGCAAAACTCTGCACTTATTAATAATTCTGATTGTTTGAGTTTGTGAAACACATTGTGGTACTAGCTGCTCTGGGTTTTCTAGCTTGGACTAGTGTAAGCAGCCTGGGAGTTCTTAGTTTTCTTTTAAAACTCTGAGGAAGACACACATATTGAGAAAAACACACCAACATTTGCAAAGGTATTCTTATAGCAGCTTTATTGCTGGTCAGCTCCAATACAGTTTATTTTCTCATAATTGTATTGGTTGTCATTTTCAGTTAGTCTTACAGAGATCATGTTATCTGTAACCATATCCATTTTTCATTTTTGAGGGGATGCTTTCTTAGCGTTGCCTCTCTCCTTCTGAATAAAGAATGTATAAAGCAGCTTGGTGCTTGATGGCGATGGACGCACACTAGCGGAGCTCCATGAAGGAACCCAGCCTGAAGCCTGAAACCCTGCTCCCAACAACCCAGCTATGGGCAAAAAGCTCTACCAGAACCCACAGACCCACTCCAAACGCAGCACGGCGACTACATCTGCCAGAAACATCACCAATCTGTTTAAATACCAGGTGGTATCCCGCAGCAGCATGGCGGGGAACAAAATGGTGCGGGCGCAGCGAGAGGAGGAAGACTCCAGCGAGGATTCGTTCTCCATAGCAGGAGACTCAGGTAGGGGCTATACTCAGACAAACCAACCCCTGACCTATGCTGATATGTCGGGCTTTGCAGCAGACATAAATTGCACATTCTCTGCGGCAATTACCGACCTGAAATCCAACCTGTTAGTCTTAACAGAAAAGTTAGCCACAGTGGAGACAAGTGGGAAACACAGAGACAAGAGACTGAATAGACTGGAAAACGTGGCTCTATCCCACTCCACTCACCTCATTGAGATGAACAGACACCTTGAGGACATAGATATCAGGGGCAGAAGGAGCAACATAAGGGTGAGGGGGATCCCTGAATCAGTGGACACAGCCCAAATAATTCCCAAAGAGTTTTCAACAGCCTCTTAGAGCGGCAGGAGGACACTGAAATTGATTTTGTGTGGGCTCACAGAGCCCTCAGGCCCAAAGGCCCTGACACTGCTCCCCCCAGTGTCAGAAACCATGAACCAGACCGAGACACAAGTACAGTAAAATCACACTTGTTTATTAATAAAAAAATAAGGTAAATAGAGTAAACATAGTCAAAGCATAGCCAGAGTCCAGTAACCGGATCGGGTAGTCAGCCAAGCCAGAGTTCAGTAACCAGGTCGGTAATCAGCCAAGCCAGAGTTCAGTAACCAGATTGGGTAATCAGCCAGGCCAGAAGTCAGGGATCCAAGTAGAGGAACAGCAAGCAGGATAAGGAGCCAGAAGGGATGTCAGCAAAGCCAGTCTTTAAACAGGAACGCAGGAGATGGTTTCTTGTGATGTGACCATGGCGAAGGCAGAAATGAAGTGAGCTGGAGATCCTTAAGTAGGTGGGACTGAGGAGCAGATCCACAACAGTTGGTTAACTGTGGCGAGAGTTGACAGCTGGCAATTAGCCGACAGCTGAGTGGCCAGCTCAGAGAAGGAAGGGCCGAGCCAGCCCTGACAGTATAATTGTCCACCTTGTTCCTAAAACTGAAGTGTCCTACTCGAAAATTAGGACCGAGATAGGTGGGACCCTTTGCTATTGAATGTGTCATTTCCCCTGCTGCAATGAAATTGAGTCTGCCTGATTCCTGTAGGGTTCATCCTGTCTTTCATACTTCGCTGTTAAAGCCAGCTGTCCCAGATCCTTGTCCCTCTCGCTCCCTATCTACTGCTGATCCTACTATTGTAAATGGAGAGGAAGAATATGAGGTTGAGGACATCTTAGATACTAGATTACGCCATGGTCGTCTGGAATATTTGATTCACTGGAAAAGCTACAGTGTTGAAGATTGTTCCTGGATTCCTGCCTCTGATGTGCATGCTCCTGCATTTGTACGCTCTTTCCATAGACATCACCCTGACCGTTCTGTCCTTTTGCGCTCTCGGAAGTCACGCCTTTTGGGGGGGGCACTGTCACAACCCGCAACTTACCTGTACCAACTGCAGGGGTCCTCGCACTCGCAACATGTCAGTCCTTGGCACTTTTGTTGGTGGCCTGTGTCCTGTGGCACCCCCATGTGAGTATGGTGAGGCCTCTAGCACATGTCTGATAGCATCCTCATATCAAAATGGCAGCACTGAAGTGCTTCCTGTTATAGACAGCAATTGCATCACTTCCACCACACCCTCCTGAGGTCATTTCCTATTTAATCACTGTAAAGCTGAAAGGTTCCAGAGAGAGAGAGAGAGTGCTCAGTTGTTTTAGAGCTGTCCACAGTGTGTACCTGTTGCTTGCCATGTGATATTTCTACCTGACCTTTGCTATGTTTATTGACTCTGATCCTTTGCTGCCTGCCCCGACCTTAGGCTATGTTTGAATTTGATTATTGGACTTTCCCTTTTTGTACTACATTTTTGGTAACTGTGCTGGATTCACCTCCTGAGTATCTTTATCCAAGGTGTGTACCCCTGCTTTAGGCTCCCCATACCTAAACATTAGGGATGAGCTGAACATCCCCCTGTTTGGTTTGCACCAGAACATGCGAACAGGCAAAAAATTTGTTCGAACACGCGAACACCGTTAAAGTCTATGGGACACGAACATGAATAATCAAAAGTGCTAATTTTAAAGGCTTATATGCAAGTTATTGTCATAAAACGTGTTTGGGGACCTGGGTCCTGCCCCAGGGGACATGGA
This sequence comes from Aquarana catesbeiana, assembly GCF_042186555.1. Lineage (NCBI taxonomy): Eukaryota > Metazoa > Chordata > Amphibia > Anura > Ranidae > Aquarana > Aquarana catesbeiana. The sequence continues at coordinate 376,851,953 of NC_133328.1, read as the reverse complement.
TCAATGCAAAAAAAGTTTTAAAAACATCAGTTTTTTTGGGAGCAGTGATTTTAATAATAATTTAAGTGAAACAATAAAAGTGTAATATTCCTTTAAATTTCCCGTGTTTAGAACAGTCTGACAGCAAAATGACATGTACCCCCTTACCATTTCACACAGGGGGGAGGGCCGGGATCTGGGGGTCCCCTTGTTAAAGGGGGCTTCCAGATTCCGATAAGCCCCCCGCCCTCAGACCCCCACAACCACTGGGCAAGGGTTGTGGGGATGAGGCCCTTGTCCCCATCAACATGGGGACAAGGTGTTTTGGGGGCTACCCCAAAGCACCCTCCCAATGTTGAGGGCATGTGGCCTGGTACGGTTCAGGAGGGGGGGCTCTCTCTTGTCCCCCCCTATTTTCCTGCGGCCTGCCAGGTTGCGTGTTCGGATAAGGGTCTGGTATGGATTTTTGGGGGGACCCCATGCCATTTTTTTAAAAATTTTGGCCGGGGTTTCCCTTAAAGTTTGTACCAGACCTAAAGGGTCTGGTATAGATTTTGAGGGGGACCCCACGCCATTTTTTAAAAAATTTTGGCTGGGGTTCCCCTTAATATCCATACCAGACCTGAAGGGCCTGGTATGGAATTTAGGGGGACCACCCATGTCATTTTTTTTTTTAAATTTTGGTTCGGGGTTCCCCTGTGGGAAATTCATTAATAGCCGCGAGTAGTTTTAAATGACTTTTTTTCCTTTGAAATGTCATTTTGCTGTCAGACTGTTCTAAACACAGGAAACATGCGCCCCTTTACAGACATACTATAGACACCCCCCAGGTACGAAATTTAAAGGAATATTACACTTTTATTGTTTCACTTTAAGCATTATTAAAATCACTGCTCATGAAAAAAAGGCCGTTTTTAAAACTTTTTTGAATTGATCCATGTCCCCTGGGGCAGGACCCAGGTCCCCAAACACTTTTTATGACAATAACTTGCATATAAGCTTTAAAATTAGCACTTTTGATTTCTCCCATAGACTTTTAAAGGGTGTTCCGTTGCTTTCGAATTTGCACCCCAAATTGTTCGCTGTTCGGCGAACTGGCAAACAGCCGATGAACATGAGTTTGACTCGAACTCGAAGCTCATCCCTACTAAACACTGACAATACTAGACCCTTATTTCAGCATGCAGGCTTGCTAGCCAGGAAACAGTAGATGGGAACAAGTGTGCGTTTCCTTCCTTCCAGAGACTATACAAAGCCACATGCCCTCAACATGGGGAGGCTGCATTGCTGGAGAGGAGCCCCCCTTGCAAGAACCTTGTCCTTATGTTATGAGGATGAGGATTTCTTCCCCAAAACTCTGGCCTGGTGATTGTGGGGTTCTGTGTGTGGGGGGGGTTGATAAGAAGTTGTAAGTCTCCTTTAAAATATGGGGGGGGGCAAATACTGCCCCCTCCATGTGAATGAATTAGGGGTAGCCCGTTTACTTAGTTAAAAGCATTAAAACGTAAATAAATACACTAACACCATAAAAAAGTCCTTCATTGGAAAAAAACACACTGTGGTAAAGTACTTCATAAAAAATTAAAAAAATGGCCCATGATGTTATACCCATCTTCAATCATGTTGTTCAGTAATGTGGCTCCATGTCGATCATGATGCAAAGATCTCCCTCCTATGAGAAAAGGTCCTCAAGAAAATTCCCCATCCAATTTACGGATGGGGAATGAATGCCTTGGATAAAGTGCACCAAGAGACATGGATGTCTTTCCTTCCAGGCTTCCCCTCAGCTGTGTCCCGTGACATATGACAGCTGAGCAGGGACCTAAGAGAGTGTCCCTTTGCACTGAGTTGCAGCTCCAGTATTTGAGATCTGTACTGTGAGTTGCAGACAAAGAAGAAATAAATGGTGTTGTGGTGTTGAGCGCCAGGGCACCCAGCAGGAGATGCAATGCATGTACCCTGGTTGCCTGGCACTAGTAATGCCCCTGGAAAGAGAATCATCATTTAGATGTGTTTAAGGCAGGATGCTTTTTAAACACCACCATGCCAGTGCCTGATCTCCCAAGCCTCTGCCTTGTGCTCAGATATCTATTACAGCTTTGATTTGGACATACTATGCTTGCCTTTAAGTTCCCGAAACCCTTGGATACAGACAGCCGTTTTCTGCTATCCATGACAAACATGCCCCTAAGGTCTGATAATATTGCATTCAGAAGAATCCAAATGACCTCTATGATCCTGAATTGTTAATACTAGCATCCCTGTGTAAAAACTCCTTAAAAACTGCATCTGTGAAATGTTTTGCCTTGTTTGATCATCTAATTCAGGAAAGAAGTTTGAAATTACATTCTAAGACACAGTATAGCAGCTCATGGTGAAACACTAAGTCATAAAAGCATAAAAAGATAAATGTATTACACAAGTCAGGTGCTTCAGGACAGGCCCGTGCCTCTTATATGCAAAAAAAGGAATCCAAGCTTGGTGTCAGATCAGCAATTGCAGGCTGGGAAATATAAGCAGGTTTCATTTATGAAACAAAACTCCACTTTTTCAGCTAAGTATGTAAGCTGTAATATCAAATGTCTGAGAGTATTCAGCACATTGTTTTAGGGTACAGCGTATAAAGAATACATTAAAAATGCTTAAAAATAATATACATACTACCTTTTCTATTTGTAATAGCAATAAAAAGTGAAAAGCTAACTTGGACTCTAATATTGTTTTATGTGTTGCAACATTACCTTAAACCTACCAGAAATTATTAAAAATAAAGGACTTTAACAGGGTCCACATCTACGTCAGACAAGGATTGTTTTGAGACAATGCTCTTTCAAATAAAAGGACAATTCTCATATTTCTAGAATGCAGAGAACAGAACTGAGAACTGAAGTTATGATGCAAAAGGCTTAGTATGACTCAGTTTTACCTGACCTGGAACAGCAACATCCTGCATCTCTGTAGCAGGTAATGAAAATAAATAATACAACCTTAATATTGGGGATATTAGAAATAGTTAAATGTAGTTGTAGATTAGATATAATAATACTAGAGAGTTGAAACTAATTTAATGGGTTGATTTAATAAAATAATAAATTTTTCCAAATTCCTTTACACATGTTTGGGTGTTTACAGTGAACACAAGTTGCCTTACTTACAAATGTTGTTCATTATTCTATTGCCCCTATAACTAATTTATGGTTTCTCTAAAATGAATTTCTACATTATACATGTATGTTTCACCCTATTTAATTCCTTTAGCATTTCTGATGATTTTCTGACGAAGTTTTTTATTTGACCATTTGCTATGGTTGCATAGTACTATATCTTATATTTTAAACTGGTTGAGCCGAACTGCTTAATGATGATTTGATGAGGCTACCTTACTAAAGGAGTTAAGAATTTTAACTCACTAAGGATTTGAGTGTGCTCTAAAAATACACTGTGTGAATATTCATTCTCCTATCCAGTCATGTGCAATGAAATAAATATAACAGGGATTTTCTTTTAACATAAAGATTCACTTCAATGTTCAATTTTCCAAACATGTGCAAAGCTGATACCTGTTTTCTAATATCATCTGAACATGGTTGTGTATTCAAAGTGAACACATCTATAATTTACTGGGTGAACATTCTTAACTCCTTTGGTAAATCAACCAGCATATTTCAGAATTCTATGTAAACTATTTCTGTCAAGTTACCCTTTGAGGTTAATGGTGTGTTTGCACCTGCAGAAAAAAATTAAACAACATGCTGCATTCAGCAGGCATTACTGCTGCCAAACACCACCCATGCAGGTCAATGGGGATCGTGCTGCAATCATGTGCATCATGCACGTTTTTTTTTTTCTTTTTAGCCATATTGTATTTATAACAATAATAAGTATACATTTTGTCAATGAAATGTACATTGTACTATAATAAAACTTTTTGAAAGAATAACTATTTTTCCACTTTCAACCAATACATACAGTGCCTTGCAAAAGTATTCACCCCCTTGGCTTTTTACCTATTTTGTTACATTACAGCCTTTAGTTCAATGGTTTTTCAATCTGAATTATATGTAATGGATCAGAACACAATAGTCTACGTTGGTGAAGTAAAATTAGAAAAATATATGCATAAAACAATTTTTCAGAAATAAAAAACTGATAATTGGCATGTGCGTATGTATTCACCCCCTTTGTTATGAAGCCCATAAAGAGCTCTGGTGCAACCAATTGCCTTCAGAAGTCACATAATTAGTGAAATGATGTCCACCTGTGTGCAATCTAAGTGTCACATGATCTGTCATTACATATACACACCTATTTGAAAGGCCCCAGGGGCTGCAACACCTAAGTAAGAGGCATCACTAACCAAACGCTGCCATGAAGACCAAGGAACTCTCCAAACAAGTAAGGGACAATGTTGTTGAGAAGTACAAGTCAGGGTTAGGTTATAAAAAAAATATCCAAATCTTTGATGATCCCTAGGAGCACCATCAAATCTATCATAACCAAATGGAAAGAACATGGCACAACAGCAAACCTGCCAAGAGACGGCCGCACACCAAAACTCACGGACCGGGCAAGGAGGGTATTAATTAGAGAGGCAGCACAGAGACCTAAGGTAACCCTGGAGGAGCTGCAGAGTTCCACAACAGAGACTGGAGTATCTGTCTACATAGGACGACAATAAGCCGTATGCTCCATAGAGTTGGGCTTTATGGCAGAGTGGCCAGAAGAAAGCCATTACTTTCAGCAAAAAAAAAAACAATGGCACGTTTTGAGTTTACGAAAAGGCATGTGGGAGACTCCCAAAATGTATCGAGGAAGGTGCTCTGGTATGATGAGACTAAAATTTTACTTTTTGGCCATCAAAGAAAACTTTATGTCTCGCGAAAACTCAACACATCACATCACCCAAAGAACACCATCCCCACAGTGAAACATGGTGGCGGCAGCATCATGCTGTAGGGATGTTTTTCAGCAGTCGGGACTGGGAAATTGGTCAGAGTTGAGGAAAAGATGGATGGTGCTAAATACAGGGATATTCTTGAGCAAAACCTGTACCACTCTGTGTGTGATTTGAGGCTAGAGTTTCACCTTCCAGCAGGACAATGACCCCAAACACACTGCTAAAGCAACTCTTGAGTGGTTTAAGGGGAAACATGTAAATGTGTTGGAATGGCCTAGTCAAAGCCCAGACCTCAATCCAATAGAAAATCGGTGGTCAGACTTAAAGATTGCTGTTCACAAGCGCAAACTATCCAACTTGAAGGAGCTGGAGCAGTTTTACAAGGAGGAATGTGCAAAAATCCCAGTGGTAAGATGTGGCAAGCTCATAGAGACTTATCCAAAGTGACTTGGAGCTGTGATAGCCGCAAAAGGTGGCTCTACTAAGTATTGACTTTAGGGGGGTGAATAGTTATGCACATTCACTTTTTCTGTTATTTTGTCCTATTTGTTGTTTGCTTCACAATAAAAAAAAAAAACATCTTCAAAGTTGTGGGCATGTTCTGTAAATTAAATAATGCAAATCCTCAAACAATCCATGTTAATTCCAGGTTGTGAAAAACGAAAAATGCCAAGGGGGTGAATACTTTTGCAAGGCACTGTAGCTATATTCTGGTACTTGTATCAACAAGATGCTTACCAACATTGTGTACATTGTACTATATTGTATTGTATTGTACATTGCCTTAGGCCTCATGTACACTGCTGCTGGTACATGAGGAGCAGTTGGGCATTTTTTTCCAGCTGCCCCTGGACTCTCTACCCCTACTGTTATCTTATCAGTATATGTACACAGTATCGTTTATAGTCATTTCTAGGCAGTTGAGTTTAGAAGCAGTTTTTGGAATGCAAAAAAATGCATTCAGGACAGATGTTCAGAGGCATTTGAAACGCCAAATGCCCGTAACAGCCTGTAAACACTGCTAAACGTGGTAACTCACGTTTAGCAGCATTTTGTTTACAGACGTTTTTCATTTTAACAATAAAATAAATAATTAAATAAATAAAAAAACCTTCTAAACGCAAACGTGGCCAAACGTAGCAAAATGCAACATGTAAGTGCGGCAAAACGGACGTTTTAAACGTCAGTTACTATCTGTCAAGTTAAATCATTCTGGAGAGGTTGTAAAAACGTCCCGTTTACATGAAGCCTAATAAAACTTTTTGCAAGAATGACTATCTTTCCACTTTCAACCAATACATAGCTATATTCTGGTACTTGTATCAACAAGATGCTTACCATCAATATGTATACAATGATTTATGTATTAAATTATAGAATATTATTCAGTACTGTCAAATTAGGGCAAATATATGAGTCCCGTGTCTGCAGATGTCACATAATGCTTATAAATGTAGCGCTACCACCGCATGAGCCACTGGATAGGATGGGTTCTCTGATCTTTACCACAATCTCACAAGTACTTCAACTCCTAATACACACTAGGTTACCTAACAAAGTTTGTAAAAACTCTGTACAATAATAATAATACTGTGTCAAGAAACAGCCATCAAGCAGACTGGTAGAGGTTAATCTCAATATATTAAAACACTTTACGAATGATAACAGTAAAAGTAAAACACTGGATGAATAATAATATTTGTGCAGATCAATGTATTGTAAAACCAGTTATCAGAGGCAAATATACAGTATGACAACACTATATACCATGAACAGCATAAACTGTAACAGATCACCCTGCGTGCTACCATGGACAGCAAAAAATTTGATTTAACTGCAGTCAGGTGGCTATACTGCCCAAGTGCACTAATGGTGACAATGTTAGGCCTACTCACATTGTGTGGAAATACCCGTTGGATGGATTAAATGTAGAGACAAGTGAAAAGGCTTCATTTTGAAGGGGCAGTATTGTATGATGTTCTTCTGATGTTGGCTATAGTTGGGGCTCTTTAATAATATTAGTGCATGTACCAACAGTCCTAATGGTCCAGCATATAGTATAGGTGCAGTTCATAGGCACATTATAGGGATGATGTTGTTGTTATATTTACACGGTACAGGTGCAGTCATGCTGAAGTATTTTTCTCCCAAGTCAGCACAGAAGCAACCAGGTACACAGCAACAGTTCACTCTCTCTGGCTCAATAATCAGTCTAGGGGATGTCTATTCTTTTTCATTTATTGCAGAAACTTGTAACTAGAGAGGACAGTGGGGCATGGGATACTCCAATACGTCTAAGCACAAAGTTGCAGTCCAGGAGAATGTTAGAACCTGGGTAGGACATAAAAGGAGACTAAGTTTGCTGCAGCTCACAACCACAAGATGGTGGCATTTAAAAGAGCAGAATGGATTCTTGCAGCTGAAGACCACAGGATAGAATAGCATACAAGGCAAGCTGGAGCAGTTTTTAACATCCACAGCTGAGGACCATAGACAAACTGCAGCTCATGAGATTGGGCTCTACTCATGAATCCCAGTAGAAGCAATGCCTTGGGCTTGATCCAGGGGAGGGAGTAGCCCAGCAGCCATCCTGAAGGCTTCAGGGCTAAGCATCCCACTGAAGCACACACTGTCCCCCCCATACTTAGGAGAGTTGGGATCGTACACGGCAGGTGCCAGCACAGAGGCGGGTGAAGACAAAGAGGTGCAAGCTCCAGGCAGAGTAAATGGGTGACAGCCAGGAGGGGTAGAGGGGAAAGAATCAGGGAGGTCGATCCTGGGCTGGAACATCCTTATAAGTATCGATATACAAATGCCACACTTAGAAATTATATAAATAAATAAATGATCTATGTGAAAAATTAATGGTAAAAAATTAAATATATAAATATTAATAAATAGTCCCAACGGTTGAAATTCAGTAAATATTGTGATTAAACAGAGTGAATAAATCAAGTGAATAGATCAAGTGGTGATATTAATGTTGATAACTGAAGTCCTAAAAGTATTCCCAACAGTCCAATTGATGGCACTCAATGATAGGTCAAAGCAGAGTGTGTGTAATCCCAACAAATGAATGGCCTGCTTACCAGATGCAAGCCAAACACGGGCGGGTGGCTTAAAGCTGCCTGGGCCTTGATGAAATACCAATCACAGAAGAATATGATGTTCACACTCGCGTTGCACCAACACCACACAAAGGACCTGCTTACCAGATGTCAATTCCAGAAGGCAAATTGATTATCAACCAGACGAAAAACCAGCTTAAAGGTAGAAGCATAGATAATCCGTCCCCGCAGCCTAAGCCGAGGACTCCTCTGCCACCAGATCCAGCAATGTCTTCACTCTGCATAGTGAAGACATTGCTGGATCTGGTGGCAGAAGAGTGGTTATTAATTAATTACACCGGGTGTTTACTTCATTGGAGTTTATATTCTCTCACCATGTGAGTGTCACTCTTTTATTTCATCATAATTTATTGTGTCAGTATTACGCTATGTTGTCACTTTATTTTTTGGGTTAAATACTCTTCTGTGGACCCAACGCACATCCAACGCGAGTGTGAACATCATATTCTTCTGTGATTGGTATTTCATCAAGGCCCAGGCAGGGTTAAGCCACCCGCCCGCGTTTGGCTTGCATCTGGTAAGCAGGCCATTCATTTGTTGGGATTACACACACTCTGCTTTGACCTATCATTGAGTGCCATCAATTGGACTGTTGGGAATACTTTTAGGACTTCAATTAGCAACGTTATTATCACCACTTGATCTATTCACTTGATTTATTCACTCTGTTTAATCACAATATTTACTGAATTTCAACCGTTGGGACTATTTATTAATATTTATATATTTAATTTTTTACCATTAATTTTTCACATAGATCATTTATTTATTTATATAATTTCTAAGTGCGGCATTTGTATATCATTTCTGTTTGTTGTGTTTGCCTCACTGATTGCCGCTGCTGTGTTTAAATTTTATAGCACAGTTTTTTTGGTTTATCCTTATAAGTATGCCCTGTTGCGTAATATTGAGGATTCCAGTCAGGGACCAGCATTGCTGGAGCAGCCAGGGGAAAAACTCCTCCAGTGAGGGTGGGGTGAAGCCAAGGGAAAGGAAAGACAGATTCTGGTGGTAGGGGACTCAATTATTAGAAGGACAGAGAGGGCAATCTGTCACAAGGACCTGAATCACCGAACTGTATGTTGTTTACCGGGCGCTCAGGTTCAGCACATCACGGATCTGGTGGATAGATTACTGGGAGAGGCTGGTGCATGTTGGCACCAATGACAAAGTCAGAGGAAGATGGAGTGTATTTTAGGGACCTAGGAGCTAAATTGAGAAATAGGACTTCCAAGGTAGTATTCTCAGAAATACTACCGGTACCTCGTGAAAGGATACATTACTGGACAGCCGACCACCCTTCCATGGTAGCCCACAGCGACCCCATCAGAATTCTGGAGACTGGAGCTTTCATGTGCAAAGTGAATCTGAACTCTTTATTAAGAATGATATTTTTACTTATGTACTTATTTTTATTTGTTACAACACTAGAGGGGAGGGGTAATCTCGCTCCTAAGTTTCTAATGGTTAACCAGGCTTCTACAGAGAGATTTTTCCATCATTAGTTTAGGCAGCTGAAAGGAATTTACAAAGATAGCTTATCTGCAAGGACATAGACTACCAAGAATTGGCCTAAACACAATGAGTCATACAGAGGGGGTTTTAATTAAAACTTGGCTCAAGCAAAAAAGTCTAAAACTCTAACGAGAAAGAAGTGTAAGATAAGGCACGTACATTCTTTAAACACAAGAACTATAAAATGGAAGGGAAATTCCAAAATGGAGTTGCAGTTGATCATATGCTCTATAACACCTCAAGCCACACCAGAAAGACAGCGGGAGATTAGGGAAGTAAACAAGTGGCTAAGGAGCTGGTGTTGAAAGGAGGGTTTCAGGTTCCTGGGGAACTGGGCTTACTTCTCAGTCAGTTACTGGCTCTTTAGTAGGGACGGACTGCATCTAAATAGGGAGGGTGCAAGGGTGCAGCTCGGCTCGGAGAGAAGATGGCCGAAAAGTTAGAGGAGCTTTTAAACTAGGCAACAGGGGAGGGGGGTTCAGATGTAAAGATAGTCAGTGTGGACCAAATTTCAGAGGGTAGTATTGGGGGCATTAGTGATAAGTGTACTAAAGCACTTAAACCCGAGGTAAGTAAATTAACAAGTTCAAAATTCAATCTCAGAACAACCAAAAAGGAGATAGTATGTGACTGGACAAAACTACATGGCTTGTTCACTAATGCCAGGAGTCTGGCTGACAAGATAGGTGAACTTGAGCTGCTGTTGTATGAGGAGGATTTAGATTTTGTGGGAATTTCAGAGACTTGGTTCAACAGCTCTCATGACTGGCTGGCAACCATTCAAGGGTATTCCCTATATCGCATAGATAGGGAGAGTAAAAAAGGGGGGGGTATGCTTGTATCTCAAGAATGATGTACAAGTGAATATGAGGGATGACATCCTTAATAGAGCAAGGGAGGAGGTGGGATGCTTATGGGCAGAGCTTCAAAGGGAGGAAATCAAGGGGAAAATAATACTGGGAGTATGCTATAGGCCCCCTAACCAAAGGAAGTAGGGGGAGGCGGACCTCCTATCACAGTTTGGAATGGCGGCAAGGATGGTCAGTGTCATTATAATGGGGGATTTTATTTATCCAGACATAGATGGAAGGAACCGCGCATTCGTCTATGGCTCGCCACTTCCTAAATGTCTTGCAGGACAATTTCATGGGTCAGATGGTAAATGTACCAAGTAACAATGCGTTACTAGACCTACTGATTACTAACAATACAGACCCGATCGCGGATGTAGAAATATGGGCAATTTAGGAAACAGCGACCACAGGTGAATTCGTTTCAGCATAAATTACACAAATAGGAAACAAATAGGGTAATACAAAGACACTGAATTTCAAAAGAGCCAATTTCCCTAAACTACGACCCTTGCTAGAAGATATTAAATAGGATAAAATCCTGGGAAAAATGAACACAGAGAAAAATGGGTATGCTTTAAGAACATATTAACCACTTCAGCCCTGGAAGGATTTGCCCCCTTAATGACCAGGCCATTTTTTGCGATACGGCACTGCATCACTTTAACTGACAATTGCGCGGTTGTGCAACATTGTACCCAAACAAAATTTACATTTTTTTTTTTCCACAAATAGAGCTTTCTTTTGGTGGTATTTGATCACCTCTGCGGTTTTTATTTTTTTCCGCTATAAATAAACAAAGAGTGACAATTTTGAAAAAAAAAATTTGTTTACTTTTTGCTATAAGACATGTAAAAAAAACACATTAATTCATCAGTTTAGGCTGATATATATTCTTCTACATATTTTTGGTAAAAAAAATTGCAATAGGCATATATCGATTGGTTTGCACAAAAGTTATCGCGTCTACAAACTATGGGATAGGTTTAGGGACTTTTTTTTAAATTGTTTTTACTAGTAATGGCGGTGATCTGCGATTTTTAGCAAGACTACGACATTGCGGTGGACAAATCTAACCCCAAATGACACTTTTTGGGGACCAGTGAAATTATTATATTGATCAGTGCTATAAAAATGCACTGATCAATGTAAAATGACACTGGCAAGGAAGGGGTTAACACTAGGGGGCGATCAAGGGGTTAAGTGTGTTCCCTAGGTTTGTTCTTACTGTAGGGGGATGGGTTCACTGAGACATGACAGAGATCACTGTTCCCGATCACTGGGATCCACCTTGTTTACACTGGCAGATCCCTCTTCTGCCTCTGTACTAGGTGATCGCACCCGCCTGCAACTGCGTGATCCGCCACACAGGTACAGTGATTTCTGCAGCGCTGCCAACCTGCCGCAGTATATCTGCGTGAGCTGGTTGACTAGTGGTTAAATAAAGATATTGGCCAGTGTGTCCCAATGGGAAATACATTTAAAAGAGCTAACAAAAACCCTGGGTGGCTTAACTCCAACATAAAAATGCATGTAAAAGCAAAAGAAAAGGCCTTCAAAAAATACAAGGATGAGGGGTCATCATCAGCATTCCAACTTTACAAAGAATGCAATAAGAAATGTAAGGGTGAAATCAGGGCAGCTAAGATAGAACACGAAAGGCACATCGGAGAGGAGAGTAAAAAAAAAAAAAAGAAAGAATGATGAAGGGAATCTGGTTACAAAAGAGAAATGGCAAAAGTTTTGAATTTATTCTTCTCCTTAGGCTTCACGAAGGAAACCGGGGGTTTCAGTAAACAAGACTGCATGGTTTAATCTCATGAAATGTCATAGGGAGCACCCCCTTGGCTAACAGAGGTTAAAATTAGAAATAGACTTGAAAAACTTAACACAAATATGTCACCGGGACCAAATGGTTTGCACCCAAGGGTCCTCAAGAAACTCAGTCAAGTGATTGCCAGACCATTGTTCCCAATTTTTAGGAGCAGTCTACTGACGGGAATGGTACCAGCTGATTGGGGAGAAGCCAATGAAGCAAAAATATTTAAAGAAGGGCCAAGATACATCCCAGGGAACTACAGACCAGTTAGCCTAACATCAATAGTTTACAAGCTCTTGGAGGGGATGATAAGGGACTATATACAAGATTTTAGTAATAAAAACGGTATCCTTAGCAGTAATCAGCATGGATTTATGAAGAATCATTCTTGCCAAACCAATCTATTAACCTTCTATGAGGAGGTGAGCTGCTATCTAGATAAAGGAAGGCCTGTGGAAGTGGTGTATCTAAATTTTGCAAAGGCATTCAAAACAGTTCCCCATAAATGTTTACTGTTCAAACTAAGGTCTGTCGGCATGGACTATAGGGTGAGTACATGGACTGAAAACTGGCTATGGGGTCAGTCCACAGGGTGGTGATAAATGGGGAGTACTCGGAATGGTCTGGTGTGGTAAACAGTGTCCCCCAGAGTTCTGTCCTGGGACCAATCCTATTTAATTTATTTATTCATGAACTATCTGAAGGATGGGATAAACAGCTCAATCTCAGTGTTTGCGGAGGATACTAAGCTAAGAAGGGAAATAACTTCTACGCAGGATGTGGAAACCTTGCAAGAAGATCTAAACAAATTAATGGGATGGGCAACTACATGGCAAATGAGGTTTAATGTTGAAAAAATGTAAAATAATGCATTGGGGTGCCAATAATATGAATGCAATCTACTCCCTAGGGGGAGAACCTCAGGAGAATCTTGGCTGGAAAAGGACCTGGGGGTCCTAATAGATGACAGGCTCAGTAATAGCACGTAATGCCAAGCTGCTGCAGGCCAAGCCAACAGAATATTGGTATGCATTAAAAAGGAGATTCATTTCAGAGATAAAATGTTAATGCTCCCACTCTACAAGACTCTGGTCCGGCCACACCTGGAGTATGTTGTCCAGTTCTGGGCACCAGTCCTCAGGAGAGATGTGCTGCAACTGGAGAGGGTCCAGAGAAGGGCAACAAAGCTAATAAAGGGACTGGAGGATCTCAGTTATGAGGAAAGACTGCAAGCATTGAACTTATTCTCTCTGGAGAAGAGATGCTTGAGAGGGGATATGATTTCAATGTACAAATATCGTACTGGTGATCCAATAGGGATAAAACTTTTCCACGCAAGGGAATTTAAAAAGAAAATGCGACCATTCACTAAAATTAGAAGAGAAGTGGTTTAACCTTAAACTGCATAGAGAGATCTTTACTATAAAAGCGGTAAGGATTTGGAATTCTCTTTCACAAGCAGTGGTTTCAGCGGGGAGCATCGATAATTTAAAAAAACTATTGGATAGGCACCTAAACAACCACAACATACAGGGATATACAATGTATTATTAACATAAAAGCACACACACATGTTGGACTTGATGGATTTGTGTCTTTTTTCAGCCTTACTGACTATGTAACTATGTAACTATGTAACTGTCAGAGATTGCAGACACACAACAGGATATAGTTAAGGATTATAGGCATGATATAAGAGATGTTCATAAAATGTGAACATAATACAGGATATGGTCAGAGACTGTGGGCATAATACACAGGATGGTCAGAGAGTGCAGAAATATACAGGCAGCACAGTGGTTTAGTGGTTAGCACTTTCACCTAGCAGCAAAAGGGTCGCTGGTTCAAATCCCAACCATGACACTACCTGCCTGGAGTTTGCGTTTTCTCCCTGTGCCTAGGAGGGTTTCCTCCCACACTCCAAAGACATGCTGGTAGGTTAATTGGATCCTGTCTAAATTGGCCTTAGTATGTGTATGTATGAATGTGAGTTAGGGACCTTAGATTGTAAGCTCCTTGAGGGCAGGGACTGATGTGAATATATATGTAAAGCGCTGTGTAAATTGACAGTGCTATATAAGTATCTGAAATAAATAAATGATAAAAGACATGGTCAGAGACTGAAGACATGATACAAGAGATGGTCAGATACAGGAAATGTTCAGAAACTGCAAATACTGAAAAATTGTAGTGGGACTTTCTTCAAGAGACAGACATAGACTGGAGACACATTACATAGGGACCACTGGTATAGGGAAACATAGATTATTATCTGCAGGGGCCCTCAAGGCCACATACAGCATGCCAAAGGGTTGCATGTTGGGCACCTGCGCAATAGATGGTGGTTTTCTACAGCTGATGTGCACCCAATTGTTCTGGAATGAATATGACATAAACATGTATGCTTTTTTCAGTTTCTTACCTTGGTGAAGAATAGTGGTTTACCAGGAGAATCCATTTTAGACAGTAGGCCAGGAGTATCTGCAACGGTTGCTTACTGGCCATAGATATAACATCATTCCCAGACTCAACTGTAATGTGAGGGATAAGGCAAATACAGAAATAAAAGGCCCTATGAAGTGCTCACATCAACAACCATTATATTATTTGGTACCTTTTGCATTGATTTAGGGTTAGAACCTCCACTGGGGGGGGGGGGGGGGGATGCTGGGAGTTTGGAAGAAGGTGATGCAAACTTTTCATTAGGACACAAAGAGAACTAAGGTTTCTTTTTAGCAGATTTTGAAGAGGTTAGAACCTTTGTATGTTTTTTTCTACTACCGTATGTGTCTCTATTAGAGAGATTCTTCTAACTTCTCCTATGATTATTGGGTTAGAAAATGAGGGGAAATTGTCCAAACAGAGCCATGGACAGTGATAAAAAAAATAAAATAACACCACTGTGTCAAAAAAAAGCCGAGAACTTTGTCTTTAGAAAAAAAATAATATACTGACATTTTTCCATAATTTTTTTCTAATTAAATCCTATACCGGTAATTAAAAATCAATTTATTCAGATCTTATACTTACCTTTTCAGACCTCTGAAAAATAAGGTGTATAATATTTTAGGTCACCTACAAAGTTGAAAGCTATTTGGAGCAAAACATATATATATCCATAAAAAAAGTTCTGGTACCATAAAGGGTAAAGGCTTTTATTTTACAAAATTATTTCAGTCCAGACTCTTTCTAGAAAGTTAGTCCAGTATCAGGTTAGTGTTTGCTCACTTGAAAGCCTTGGTTTAACTACTAGGCATGAAAGAAAATGGGAAATTGATCAATGAACTGGACAGGAAAATGTTGTGCTTTTAAATAGCATGTTAGATTGTGTATAGTGTAAATATATTAATATTGACAAAATACAAGCATACAGGAATTTATAAGACTTTCCATACTTTTGTATCAACAGGATTGGCTTCGAGTGAAGATTTGTAATTTGTAAAACAGAGATTTGGTGAGCCAACATTTTCCGAAGAATACTTTTTCTAAATGTCCTGTTTCGTTAGCTGTATTTTATTTTCAAAGGTGTGGCTATATTTTCTGTAAAACACATTGAGTTCCAAGGGATTCTTTCAGCTGAAAGGAGGGCAGATCACCATTGAATGTGATCAGTCTGTCTTTTATTCTGCAAAGACAGGAAAAACTGGAAGAGGTATCACATGCATGGGTTTCATATTGCTTTTGACTTGTAACAAAGTATAATTTATTTTAAAAATCCACTGAAATACTGTTAATCTTTGGGGTTTTTTTTTTTTTTTTTCATTCAAAGATTTTTATTGAGTTTATAGTATTGTACAAGAAAGGTTAGAAATAGAGAATATACACAAAATAATAATAAAGGAAAAATAAAATAAGAACAATAAAGAACAATAAGAAGCACATATCTAGAGCAATCGTATGATAAATCTTCAGGTTATGTATACAGTTATTTATGTATAATGATATTTATCAGTTTATGTTTTCCACAATTTGTCAAATTTATCACATCTAAGCGAGTTCATTGCTATAAGTCGTTCAAAGGTATAATTTTGCTGGACCTTCCTAGTTACATCGTGATGTTAAGTGTTGGAGCGTTTTTCCAATTACTGAGTATTAGGGACCTAGCAACCAGTAGTATGTGTGTTACTACATGTCTCACAGAGTAGGGGAATTTTTCTAATCCAATTAATAATATAGCTAGTTTTGGGTCTGGGGGTGTTATAGTGCCTGTAATTTCCCCTAAGAGTTTAAAGATGTTGTTCCAGAAGCTGGTGACATTAGGGCATTCCCAGAACATATGGAGAAGATGGCCTTTGTGTCCACATTCTCTCCAGCATAAAGGTGAGGTGTTAGGAAACATTTTTGAGAGTCTACAAGGGGTATATTGCCAGCGGTGTATTGTCTTGAGCGATGTTTCCCAGTGAGTGGTGCAGTGTGATACAGTTTGTATGGTCTTAAATGCGAATTGCCATTGATTTTCAGTAATTGAAGTTCTCATGTCCATATCCCATCTAAAGTGAGTTCTTGTTTTTTGGAACTTTGTTTTCCCTTGGAGTAGATTATAGTATAGAGATATTCCTTTGTTGTGGAATGATCCTCGGGTTAGGTGATGCCATGCTGGGATTGGCAGGTGGGTACTATTCCACGGGTGTTTGTGTGTGAGGTGAGCTACACGTAAGCAGGTGAAAAGCATGTTGTGTGGCATGTTATGGTCCTTCATTAGGCAGGCTGCAGATTTTGGTCCATGTTTGTGATATAAGTCTTGCACACTGTTAATCTTTTTAGAAGGGAATTTTTTCAGGGATATCATTGGTATATTGGCTTCAACCACACTTAAAGGGAGTGTAAAGTCTATTTCTCTACTATCAGTAATTTGACGAGATAGGAGGAATCTCCAAGCTTTGAGTGATATGATGATAGTGGGGGGCAGATTCTTAAGATTCCAGGGTATCCAACTATCACTTATTAGGATCGATGGTAAGTCTGATATTGGAGCCAAGGTTTTTTCAATCTCCACCCACAATGGCACTTCATTGGAAGAAAACCAGTATTTAAGTTGGTCTAATCTAGTTGCCCACATATAATCATGAACATCTATTAGTCCCGCCCCTCCTGCTCTTTTATGGGGAATTAGAGTAGCTTGTGAGCATCTTGCTTTCTTTGTACCCCACAGGAGTTTCCATTGGAGACTAGAAAGGGATTGGAGATAATGTTCCGGGATGGTGATCGGGAGTACCCTAAAGGTGTACAGGATTTGAGGGAGGATTAACATTTTAAATGCTGCTAACCTACCCAGCCAAGATATTTCGTGTTTGGCTATATTGTTGGTTTGGGTCGTTAGTTTGTTTAGAAGGGGTTTCAAGTTAGCATCAATTAGGGAGCTGGTATGGTTAGTAAGGGTAATGCCTAGGTATGGTATACCTTTGGTGCTCCAAGTGTACGGGAGTGATTGTTGTAATGTGTTACGATTTTTGGTGTTCACACCTAGGTCCAAAATAAGGGATTTGGAGCAGTTCATCCTATAGTATGATACATTACCAAAGGAAGTTAGTATTTCATGCGCTGTAGGGAGTGATGTATTTGGATTTGTCAAAAATAATATCACATCGTCAGCGAATAAATTAATAAGGTGTGTGGTGGTTCCAAATTGAAAACCAGTTATGCAAGCATGTGATCTAATGGCCTCCGCCAGGGGTTCAGTCATGAGGTTGAAAATCGTTGGGGATAAGGGACAACCCTGGCAAGTTCCATTTGTTATTTGGAATGAAGTGGAGAGCATACTGGACGTGTACACCCGGGCCGAGGGACCGGAATACAAGGCCAGAATCGCATTCAGTATGTGGCCTCTAAGACCATATTTAGATAAAGTCATTGACATGTATGCCCAGTTCACTTTATCAAACGCCTTCTCTGCGTCTATGGATAGCAGCAGAGAAGGCGTTTTTGTTATTTCGGCATAGTGAATAATGTTAATTATTCTCCTTGTACTATCCGAGGTTTGTCTCCCCCTCCCAAAGCCCATCTGATCTTTTTGAATCAGTGATGGAATGTAAGTAGCTATTCTTTTAGTTATTAGCTTGGCATAAATTTTTATATCGGAATTTAAAAGAGAGATTGGACGAAAATTGGATGGTGTGGTAGGTTCTTTGTCTGGTTTGGGTATGGTAACTATATAAGCTTGTAGCATCTCTGGGGGAAAGGTTGCTGTGGTTGCTGCTTTTGTAAAAACTGTTTGTAAGTGTGGTGCCAGATGTGATCTGAATGTTTTGAAGTATTCGTTTGAAAAACCATCAGGTCCGGGTGACTAGCCATTTGGTAGTGTTTCTATAGCAGCAGCTATTTCAGTTATAGTGAACGGGGAATTTAACGTAAGGAGTTGGGATTCTGATAGCACTGGTAATTTAAAATTTTGGAGGAAGTTTTGGAAGTTGTCGTGCGTGGGTTGGTATGTAGAGGGGTCGTTTTTAATGTTATATAGGTTGCTGTAGTAGTCAGCGAACTGGTTATCTATGTCTTGTGGGTTTGTGACTTTATGTTTGAGAACGGGGTGTAGCAGATGGGAAATTCTCATTTTAGTTTTCGCTGCTTTTAGTCTATTGGCTAAGTATTTGCCTGCTCTATTAGCATTGGCATAGGACTGTAGTTTCAGACGTCTAAGATGATAATCGTATTGTTGAGATAGGCTATTTCTGAGATCCTCTCTTAAAGCTGAGAGTTTTTGGGTAAGATTGACGTTATGTTTTTGTTTATTTTGTGCTTCTAAGGTGTGGATGTCGTTTAGGATTGAATCAATATGGGCATTATGCCTTTTTTTTTCCCTTGCTCCTAGTTGTATGAGTATGCCTCTCATATACGCCTTATGGGCGCTCCATAAGGTGAAAGGGTTTTCAACAGAATCTATATTGTTTAGAAAGAATTCTCTGATATTTTGGGAGATCTTTGTGGAAGTACGAGGGTCTTGTATTAATCTTATATTACTACTCCCAGATGGGTGAGGAGGAGACAACCTGTTCGTTGATGGTGATAGTAATAGCAGCATGGTCAGACCATGTTATGTCATGTATTTTCGCACATGAGATATTCTGTAACAGCCACTTGTCTGTCAAGAATAGGTCAATGCGAGAATATGAGCAATGTCTGTGGGAGAAAAAAGTGTAATCTCTTGCGTTTGCGTTGAAACATCTCCAGACATCATATAGTTCCGCCTGGTGTATTATTTTGCTCAGATAGGAGGAGCTGTGTGCTTTTGGAGCAGACGTATCCATTTTGGGATCTACTATAAGGTTAAAGTCACCATAGACAATAAGATTGCCATATAGATGGTTCTGCAGTTTCTTGAATAGTCTGCTGATGAAGCGGATTTGATGTGAGTTCGGTGCATATAAGGATATTAATGTATACGGTTTTGAGTTGATGTCTCCTGTCAGGATGATGTATCGGCCATTGGGATCAAGGATAATGTCCTTTTGTTGAAACGACACAGTGTTCCTCAGTGCGATTAATACTCCACCTTTTTTCTTCTCTGGTGTACATGCCATGAATACGTGTGGGTAGTCTTTGTGTGAACATTTAGGAGCTTTTGTGTCTTGGAACTGGGTCTCCTGCACACATAGGACGTCTGCTTTGTGTATCTTGGCTTCCTTCCATATGGAGAGTCTCTTTGCGGGGTGGTTCAGACCCCTAGCATTTATGGATAAGCAGTTAATGGGCATATGAGGGTGTTTTTGGTGTCTGCTGTATTATGAAGAGTAGGTACTCACTGTGGCCGTAATAGAAGATCAGGTAAAAGGTGGTTATGCCGTCTTCGTCCAGGCTTGAAGGGATGTTCGCTGCTAGATGGCGTGCTTCAAACATATAATAAGGAAAATAAAAGTGGTGAAAAAAGAACAGTGTTATTGAAATGAGTGTGAATTCAATAAGAAAAGGATCCATAAACTGATCCAAAGGCAGACGTAACTGCTGCAAAAGATAACAGGAGGTAAACAGCGTTATTAACCACTTGCCGACCGCCGCACGACGATGTACGTCGACAGAGCGGCACGGGCAGGCAAAAGGACTTACAGGTACGTCCTTGCCTGCCCGCGGGTGGGGGGTCCGATCGGACCCCCCCCCGGTGCCTGCGGCAGTCGGCAAATCTCCCCCGGCGATCGGTGGTGAGGGGGAGGCCATCCATTCGTGGCCCCCCCCTCGCGATCGCTCCCAGCCAATGGGATCATTTCCCTGCCTCTGTAGTGTACACAGAGGCAGAGGAAATGATGTAATCTCTCCTCGGCTCGGTAATTTCCGTTCCGGCCCGAGGAGAGAAGACAGGTATGTGAGTGCACCAACACTACACACACAGTAGAACATGCCAGGCACACAAAACACCCCGATCCCCCCCCGATCGCCCCCCGATCCCCCCCCCAATCACCCCCCCCCCCTGTCACAAACTGACACCAAGCAGGTTTTTTTTTTTTTTTTCCTGATTACTGTATTGGTGTCAGTTTGTGACAGTTACAGTGTTAGGGCAGTGAGTGTTAGGCCCCCTTTAGGTCTAGGATACCCCCCTAACCCCCCCAATAAAGTTTTAACCCCTTGATACCTCCCGTCACCAGTGTCGCTAAGCGATCATTTTTCTGATCGCTGTATTAGTGTCGCTGGTGACGCTAGTTAGGGACGTAAATATTTAGGTTCGCCGTCAGCGTTTTATAGCGACATGGACCCCCATATACTATCTAATAAATGTTTTAACCCCTTGATTGCCCCCTAGTTAACCCTTTCACCACTGATCACCGTATAACCGTTACGGGTGACGCTGGTTAGTTCGTTTATTTTTTATAGTGTCAGGGCACCAGCCGTTTATTACCGAATAAAGGTTTAGCCCCCTGATCGCCCGGTGGTGATATGCGTCGCCCCAGGCAGCGTCAGATTAGCGCCAGTACCGCTAACACCCACGCACGCAGCATACGCCTCCCTTAGTGGTATAGTATCTGATCGCATCAATATCTGATCCGTTCAGATCTATACTAGCTTCCCCAGCAGTTTAGGGTTCCCAAAAACGCAGTGTTAGCGGGATCAGCCCAGATACCTGCTAGCACCAGCGTTTTGCCCCTCCGCCCGGCCCAGCCCAGCCCACCCAAGTGAGGTATCGATCGATCACTGTCACTTACAAAACACTAAACGCATAACTGCAGCGTTCGCAGAGTCAGGCCTGATCCCTGCAATCGCTAACAGTTTTTTTGGTAGCGTTTTGGTGAACTGGCAAGCACCAGCCCCAGGCGTCAGGTTAGCGCCGGTCGCACTAACACCCACGCACGCACCGTATCCTCCCTTAGTGGTATAGTATCTGATCGGATCAATATCTGATCCGTTCAGATCTATACTAGCGTCCCCAGCAGTTTAGGGTTCCCAAAAACGCAGTGTTAGCGGGATCAGCCCAGATACCTGTTAGCACCAGCGTTTTGCCCCTCCGCCCGGCCCAGCCCAGCCCACCCAAGTGCTTCAAACATATAATAAGGAAAATAAAAGTGGTGAAAAAAGAACAGTGTTATTGAAATGAGTGTGAATTCAATAAGAAAAGGATCCATAAACTGATCCAAAGGCAGACGTAACTGCTGCAAAAGATAACAGGAGGTAAACAGCGTTATTAACCACTTGCCGACCGCCGCACGACGATGTACGTCGACAGAGCGGCACGGGCAGGCAAAAGGACTTACAGGTACGTCCTTGCCTGCCCGCGGGTGGGGGGTCCGATCGGACCCCCCCCCGGTGCCTGCGGCGGTCGGCAAATCTCCCCCGGCGATCGGTGGTGAGGGGGAGGCCATCCATTCGTGGCCCCCCCCTCGCGATCGCTCCCAGCCAATGGGATCATTTTCCTGCCTCTGTAGTGTACACAGAGGCAGAGGAAATGATGTAATCTCTCCTCGGCTCGGTAATTTCCGTTCCGGCCCGAGGAGAGAAGACAGGTATGTGAGTGCACCAACACTACACACACAGTAGAACATGCCAGGCACACAAAACACCCCGATCCCCCCCCCGATCGCCCCCCGATCCCCCCCCAATCACCCCCCCCTGTCACAAACTGACACCAAGCAGGTTTTTTTTTTTTTTTTTTTCCTGATTACTGTATTAGTGTCAGTTTGTGACAGTTACAGTGTTAGGGCAGTGAGTGTTAGGCCCCCTTTAGGTCTAGGATACCCCCCTAACCCCCCCTAATAAAGTTTTAACCCCTTGATACCTCCCGTCACCAGTGTCGCTAAGCGATCATTTTTCTGATCGCTGTATTAGTGTCGCTGGTGACGCTAGTTAGGGACGTAAATATTTAGGTTCGCCGTCAGCGTTTTATAGCGACATGGACCCCCATATACTATCTAATAAATGTTTTAACCCCTTGATTGCCCCCTAGTTAACCCTTTCACCACTGATCACCGTATAACCGTTACGGGTGACGCTGGTTAGTTCGTTTATTTTTTATAGTGTCAGGGCACCAGCCGTTTATTACCGAATAAAGGTTTAGCCCCCTGATCGCCCGGTGGTGATATGCGTCGCCCCAGGCAGCGTCAGATTAGCGCCAGTACCGCTAACACCCACGCACGCAGCATACGCCTCCCTTAGTGGTATAGTATCTGATCGCATCAATATCTGATCCGTTCAGATCTATACTAGCTTCCCCAGCAGTTTAGGGTTCCCAAAAACGCAGTGTTAGCGGGATCAGCCCAGATACCTGCTAGCACCAGCGTTTTGCCCCTCCGCCCGGCCCAGCCCAGCCCACCCAAGTGAGGTATCGATCGATCACTGTCACTTACAAAACACTAAACGCATAACTGCAGCGTTCGCAGAGTCAGGCCTGATCCCTGCAATCGCTAACAGTTTTTCTGGTAGCGTTTTGGTGAACTGGCAAGCACCAGCCCCAGGCGTCAGGTTAGCGCCGGTCGCACTAACACCCACGCACGCACCGTATCCTCCCTTAGTGGTATAGTATCTGATCGGATCAATATCTGATCCGTTCAGATCTATACTAGCGTCCCCAGCAGTTTAGGGTTCCCAAAAACGCAGTGTTAGCGGGATCAGCCCAGATACCTGTTAGCACCAGCGTTTTGCCCCTCCGCCCGGCCCAGCCCAGCCCACCCAAGTGCAGTATCGATCGATCACTGTCACTTACAAAACACTAAACGCATAACTGCAGCGTTCGCAGAGTCAGGCCTGATCCCTGCGATCGCTAACAGTTTTTTTGGTAGCGTTTTGGTGAACTGGCAAGCACCAGCCCCAGGCGTCAGGTTAGCGCCGGTCGCGCTAACACCCACGCACGCACCGTATCCTCCCTTAGTGGTATAGTATCTGATCGGATCAATATCTGATCCGTTCAGATCTATACTAGCGTCCCCAGCAGTTTAGGGTTCCCAAAAACGCAGTGTTAGCGGGATCAGCCCAGATACCTGTTAGCACCAGCGTTTTGCCCCTCCGCCCGGCCCAGCCCAGCCCACCCAAGTGCAGTATCGATCGATCACTGTCACTTACAAAACACTAAACGCATAACTGCAGCGTTCACAGAATCAGGCCTGATCCCTGCGATCGCTAACAGTTTTTTTGGTAGCGTTTTGGTGAACTGGCAAGCACCAACCCCAGGCAGCGTCAGGTTAGCGCCGGTCGCGCTAACACCCACGCACGCACCGTACACCTCCCTTAGTGGTATAGTATCTGAACTGATCAATATCTGATCTGATCAGATCTATACTGGCGTCCCCAGCAGTTTAGGGTTCCCAAAAACGCAGTGTTAGTGGGATCAGCCCAGATACCTGCTAGCACCTGCGTTTTGCCCCTCCGCCCGGCCCAGCCCAGCCCACCCAAGTGCAGTATCGATCGATCACTGTCACTTACAAAACACTAAACGCATAACTGCAGCGTTCACAGAGTCAGGCCTGATCCCTGCGATCGCTAACAGTTTTTTTGGTAGCGTTTTGGTGAACTGGCAAGCGCCAGCGGCCTAGTACACCCCGGTCGTAGTCAAACCAGCACTGCAGTAACACTTGGTGACGTGGCGAGTCCCATAAGTGCAGTTCAAGCTGGTGAGGTGGCAAGCACAAGTAGTGTCCCGCTGCCACCAAAAAGACAAACACAGGCCCGTCGTGCCCATAATGCCCTTCCTGCTGCATTCGCCAATCCTAATTGGGAACCCACAACTTCTGCAGCGCCCATACTTCCCCCATTCACATCCCCAACCAAATGCAGTCGGCTGCATGAGAGGCATTTTTATGTCCTCCCGAGTACCCCTACCCAACGAACCCCCCCAAAAAAGATGTTGTGTCTGCAGCAAACGCGGATATAGGCGTGACACCCGCTATTATTGTCCCTCCTGTCAATCCTGGTCTTTGCATTGGTGAATGTTTTGAACGCTACCATTCACTAGTTGAGTATTAGCGTAGGGTACAGCATTGCACAGACTAGGACACACTTTCACAGGGTCTCCCAAGATGCCATCGCATTTTGAGAGACCCGAACCCGGAACCGGTTACAGTTATAAAAGTTACAGTTACAAAAAAAGTGTAAAAAAAAAAAAAACACAAACAAAAATATAAAATAAAAAATAATAGTTGTCGTTTTATTGTTCTCTCTCTATTCTCTCTCTCTCTATTCTCTCTATTGTTCTGCTCTTTTTTACTGTATTCTATTCTGCAATGTTTTATTGTTATTATGTTTTATCATGTTTGCTTTTCAGGTATGCAATTTTTTATACTTTACCGTTTACTGTGCTTTATTGTTAACCATTTTTTTGTCTTCAGGTACACCATTCACGACTTTGAGTGGTTATACCAGAATGATGCTTGCAGGTTTAGGTATCATCTTGGTATCATTCTTTTCAGCCAGCGGTCGGCTTTCATGTAAAAGCAATCCTAGCAGCTAATTAGCCTCTAGACTGCTTTTACAAGCAGTGGGAGAGAATGCCCCCCCCCCCCACCGTCTTCCGTGTTTTTCTCTGGCTCTCCTGTCTCAACAGGGAACCTGAGAATGCAGCCGGTGATTCAGCCAGCTGACCATAGAGCTGATCAGAGACCAGAGTGGCTCCAAACATCTCTATGGCCTAAGAAACCGGAAGCTACGAGCATTTTATGACTTAGATTTCGCCGGATGTAAATAGCGCCATTGGGAAATTGGGGAAGCATTTTATCACACCGATCTTGGTGTGGTCAGATGCTTTGAGGGCAGAGGAGAAATCTAGGGTCTAATAGACCCCAATTTTTTCAAAAAAGAGTACCTGTCACTACCTATTGCTATCATAGGGGATATTTACATTCCCTGAGATAACAATAAAAATGATTAAAAAAAAAAAAAAAATGAAAGGAACAGTTTTAAAATAAGATAAAAAAGCAAAAAAATAATAAAGAAAAAAAAAAAAAAAAAAAAAAGCACCCCTGTCCCCCCTGCTCTCGCGCTAAGGCGAACGCAAGCGTCGGTCTGGCGTCAAATGTAAACAGCAATTGCACCATGCATGTGAGGTATCACCACGATGGTCAGATCGAGGGCAGTAATTTTAGCAGTAGACCTCCTCTGTAAATCTAAAGTGGTAACCTGTAAAGGCTTTTAAAGGCTTTTAAAAATGTATTTATTTTGTTGCCACTGCACGTTTGTGCGCAATTGTAAAGCATGTCATGTTTGGTATCCATGTACTCGGCCTAAGATCATCTTTTTTATTTCATCAAACATTTGGGCAATATAGTGTGTTTTAGTGCATTAAAATGTAAAAAAGTGTGTTTTTTCCCCAAAAAATGCGTTTGAAAAATCACTGCGCAAATACTGTGTGAAAAAAAAAAATGAAACACCCACCATTTTAATCTGTAGGGCATTTGCTTTAAAAAAATATATAATGTGTGGGGGGTTCAAAGTAATTTTCTTGCAAAAAAAAATAATTTTTTCATGTAATCAAAAAGTGTCAGAAAGGGCTTTGTCTTCAAGTGGTTAGAAGAGTGGGTGATGTGTGACATAAGCTTCTAAATGTTGTGCATAAAATGCCAGGACAGTTCAAACCCCCCCCAAATGACCCCATTTTGGAAAGTAGACACCCCAAGCTATTTGCTGAGAGGCATGTCGAGTCCATGGAATATTTTATATTGTGACACAAGTTGCGGGAAAGAGACAAATTTTTTTTTTGCACAAAGTTGTCACTAAATGATATATTGCTCAAACATGCCATGGGAATATGTGAAATTACACCCCAAAATACATTCTGCTGCTTCTCCTGAGTACGGGGATACCACATGTGTGAGACTTTTTGGGAGCCTAGCCGCGTATGGGACCCCGAAAACCAAGCACCGCCTTCAGGCTTTCTAAGGGCGTAAATTTTTGATTTCACTCTTCACTGCCTATCACAGTCTCGGAGGCCATGGAATGCCCAGGTGGCACAAAACCCCCCCAAATGACCCCATTTTGGAAAGTAGACACCCAAAGCTATTTGCTGAGCGGTATAGTAAGTATTTTGCAGACCTCACTTTTTGTCACAAAGTTTTGAAAATTAAAAAAAGAAAAAAAAAATTTTTTATTTTGTCTTTCTTCATTTTCAAAAACAAATGAGAGCTGCAAAATACTCACCATGCCTCTCAGCAAATAGCTTGGGGTGTCTACTTTCCAAAATGGGGTCATTTGGGGGGGTTTGTGCCACCTGGGCATTCCATGACCTCCGAAACTGTGATAGGCAGTGAAGAGTGAAATCAAAAATGTACACCCTTAGAAATCCTGAAGGAGGTGATTGGTTTTCGGGGGCCCGTACGCGGCTAGGCTCCTAAAAATTCCCACACATGTGGTATCCCCGTACTCAAGAGAAGCAGCAGAATGTATTTTGGGGTGCAATTCCACATATGCCTATGACCTGTGTGAGCAATATATCATTTAGTGACAACTTTGTGCAAAAAATAAATAAATAAATAAATAAATTGTCACTTTCCCGCAACTTGTGTCAAAATATAAAATATTCCATGGACGCAACATGCCTCTCAGCAAATAGCTTGGGGTGTCTACTTTCCAAAATGGGGTCATTTGGGGGGGGTTTGTGCCATCTGGGCATTTTATGGCCTTCAAAACTGTGATAGGTAGTGAGGAGTAAAATCAAAAATGTACGCCCTTAGAAATCCTGAAGGCAGTGATTGGTTTTCGGGGCCCCGTATGCGGCTAGGCTCCCAAAAAGTCCCACACATGTGGTATCCCCATACTCAGGAGAAGCAGCTAAATGTATTTTGGGGTGCAATTCCACATATGCCCATGGCCTGTGTGAGCAATATATCATTTAGTGACAACTTTTTGTAATTTTTTTTTTTGTCATTATTCAATCACTTGGGACAAAAAAAATGAATATTCAATGGGCTCAACATGCCTCTCAGCAATTTCCTTGGGGTGTTTACTTTCCAAAATGGGGTCATTTGGGGGGGTTTTGTACTGCCCTGCCATTTTAGCACCTCAAGAAACGACATAGGCAGTCATAAGTTAAAGACTGTGTAAATTCCAGAAAATGTACCCTAGTTTGTAGGCGCTATAACTTTTGCGCAAACCAATAAATATACACTTATTGACATTTTTTTTTTACCAAAGACATGTGGCCAAATACATTTTGGCCTAAATGTATGACTAAAATTGAGTTTATTGGATTTTTTTTAGAACAAAAAGTAGAAAATATCATTTTTTTTCAAAATTTTCGGTCTTTTTCCGTGTATAGCGCAAAAAATAAAAACGGCAGAGGTGATCAAATACCATCAAAAGAAAGCTCTATTTGTGGGAAGAAAAGGACGCAAATTTCGTTTGGGTACAGCATTGCATGACCGCGCAATTAGCAGTTAAAGCGACGCAGTGCCAAATTGGAAAAAGTGCTCTGGTCAGGAAGGGGGTAAATCCTTCCGGGGCTGAAGTGGTTAATCATGTAATCCCTGTTGTCTGGAGAGATTTGAGTTTTGTACATCGTTTTATCTTCAACCACTTCCACCGGTAGCTTTCTTTGAGGAACGTTTGCGGGAGACCACTTGCCAGTCCTCCTGCAGTGGGCTAGGTGCAGGGCTCTGAGTAGCCGACTTGTCTTGGTCAGTTAAGATACCCCATTTGCGTAGTGCTGCGATGCCTTCTTCCAGTGTGGATATCATTACTGATACTCCATTGTGGGTAATCGAGAGCTTGGCGGGGTACTTCCACTTATATATTATGTTGTGGTTCCTCAGGGCCTTAGTTATGGTGGCGAGGTTGCGACTCTGTTGAAGCGTATGCCTGGACAAGTCCGGGAGTATTTGTAGTTCTGCGCACTGCGGGTGTCTATCATCGGTTCTGCGGGATGTTGTGAGAATTTGTTCTTTGATATGATAGTAGTGCAACCGAAGTAGCACATCTCTAGGAGTGTTTTCAGGAAGAAATGCAGGTTTGGGTATACGGTGTATACGATCCACTATTAGATCTTGTGCTGATAAGGATGGTAGCAGAGTTGAGAATAGTGCCTGCGTATATGGCAGTAGTTGCGTGGCAGGTATGGTTTCTGGGATCCCCCTAATTTTTAGATTGTTCCTTCTGGAACGGTCTTCCAAATCTGCGACCTTGTTTTTTAGCCATGCGATTTCTTCATCATGGTTGCTATGGACATCCACCATTGTGTTAAATGAGGAAGTAAAGTCACTCATTATATATATATATATGATCCACCCTGTTGCCTAGGGCCTGAACTTCTCTCTGGCAGTGGTTAATACCAGCAGTCATGTCAGCATGCAATGATGCTTTTAGAGAGAGTAGCATCTCTTTGAGGACTGTGTCTTACACTGGCCTGTCAGATGTGGGGAATGCTGCTATGGGGTCCTGTGAGACATGCACTGCTGGGTCTGCAGCGTTTTGAGGCCTGCTTACCTCCATCTCGCGGTCCGTCAGTGGCCGATCCGGGGATGATATCCGCTGTTTTTGCTTGGCTGGACTCCTGGTGGAGGGGCTCGAGGCTCCAGAGGAAGATCCACTATTCAGATGGGAGCTTTGATGTTGTTTTGAGGAGCCGGAGCGGCCATTGTTAATCATGGCCTGCGGCTCCGTCCGTCTTCCTGAGGCGCCGGCGCCATTTTGTGGAAGCTCACGCCCTTTGAAAAAGTCCTGCATTTTTTGCAGATTTTGCGGATTTTTCCAGTGCCTGGGCATCTCGTCAGGTACAGCGGGTCCCGGTGGGTCAGTGGATGTTTTTTGTGGTTCGGATGGGCCGGTGGACGTGGATGTGTGTGGATTCTCTCCGGCGGCGGAACGGAGCTCTCTGGTTAAGCTGCCATGCTGGAGCTCGGTCGCCACGCCCCCCCAATTTTTGGGTTTTTTACACGTATAGGTTTTTTGCAAGACATACCCCACAGTAGTTGCACACCAGTGTTTAGGATTTTGGCTACCTCAGAACTTTGCATCCAAATATACAAACAGAATACATAATTGAAATACCTAACAATGTATTAACATTTAGGAATGTAAAAGGAAGTAGGACCCCTCTTTACTTTGTGACCAGCATTAGGGATGAGACTCGAACATCGTCTGTTCGATCGTTCGCCGAATTGCGAACGATATGGGCCGTTTGCGCCAAATTCGCGTGGCGCGTCACGGCCCATAATTCACTGCAGCATCGCAGTGCATTGCTGGCTGATGATTGGCCAAGCATGCACTATGACCCGCATGCTTGGCCAATCACAGCGCCGTCTGAACAGAGAGCCGTAATTGACCAAAGCCAAGGAGGCTTTGGCCAATTATGGCTCAGGGGATTTAGTACACGCCTCACACTATATAAGGCCGCCTGCACGGCGGCCCTGTGTAGTGTGTGTTCCGGCGTTGAAAGAGATAGACAGAGAGACAGTGTCATTTAATTTGAGTTAGATAGATTAGGCAGAACAGTCAGTCAGTTTAGCTGCACTTACAGTGTATTGTGTATATATATATATATATATATATGCATCCCAGGTGTTGCATATATATATATATATATATATATATATATACACTGTATTCAGTTTAGCTAGATCCGTTCCTGTTATCTTCCTACTGACAGGCAGGCTTGTCTTGTTACAGTATTTACAGCTACCTGAAGAAAATTGCTGGTGTTCTTTTGATCCTATTAGTACCACAGTCAGGCAGCTAGACTATTTACAGTTAGTGCAGTGCGTCCTGCTCACAGTGTTCAGCTAGATCCGTTCCTGTTATCTTCTTACTGACAGGCAGGCCTGTCTTGTTACAGTATATACAGCTACCTGAAGAAAATTACTGGTGTTCTTTTGATCCTATTAGTACCACAGTCAGGCAGCTAGACTATTTACAGTTAGTGCAGTGCGTCCTGCTCACAGTGTTCAGCTAAACCTACAAGTTAGTGGAGTGTGTCCTGCTCACAGTGTTCAGCTAAACCTACAAGTTAGTGTGGTGCGTCCACCTCACAGTGTTCAGCTAAACCTACAAGTTAGTGCGGTGCGTCTTGCTCACAGTGTTCAGCTAAAACTACAAGTTAGTGTGGTGCGTCCTGCTCACAGTGTTCAGCTAAACCTACAAGTTAGTGGGGTGCGTCCTGCTCACAGTGTTCAGCTAAACCTACAAGTTAGTGGGGTGCGTCCTGCTCACAGTGTTCAGCTAAACCTACAAGTTGGTGTAGTGAGACCTCTGCACAGTGTTCATCTAAAGCTACAAGTTAGTGCAGTGCGTCCTGCTCACAGTGTTCAGCTAGATCCGTTCCTGTTATCTTCTTACTGACAGGCAGGCTTGTCTTGTTACAGTATTTACAGCTACCTGAATAAAATTGCTGGTGTTCTTTTGATCCTATTAGTACCACAGTCAGGCAACTAGACTATTTACAGTTAGTGCAGTGCGTCCTGCTCACAGTGTTCAGCTAAACCTACAAGTTGGTGTAGTGAGACCTCTGCACAGTGTTCATCTAAAGCTACAAGTTAGTGCAGTGCGTCCTGCTCGCAGTGTTCAGCTAAAACTACAAGTTAGTGCTGTGCGTCCTGCTCACAGTGTTCAGCTAAACCTACAAGTTGGTGTAGTGAGACCTCTGCACAGTGTTCATCTAAAGCTACAAGTTAGTGCAGCGCGTCCTGCTCACAGTGTTCAGCTAAAACTACAAGTTAGTGTGGTGCGTCCACCTCACAGTGTTCAGCTAAACCTACAAGTTATTTTTTTGCGAGCTCTGCACAGTGTTCACCTAAAGCTACCTGTAGAAGGTTGGTGGTGTTTTCCTGATCCTATCACTACCGCAGGCAGCTAAAAAAGCTACAAGTTAGTTTTTTTCGAGCTCTGCACAGTGTTCAGCTAAAGCTACCTGTAGAAGGTTGGTGGTGTTCTAATACTACAGGCAGGCAGTTGATTTTTCTAGCTGCAGTATCAGTACATATATATATATATATATATATATATATATATATATATCGCAGCTTAGTGCAGCTACAGGCCATTAGTATGTCTGGAAGGCCAAGAAGGAGAGGCAGACAGTCACAAGCCAATAAGAGAGGGCAAGCAGGCTCTGTGTCTAGTGCTGGTCGTGGAGACGGTGCATCCTCATCAGCACGTGGCCGTGGGACACGCTTGGCCTTTTTTTCAGCAGCTGGCCGTGTTGAGCCGCAACATGCGGAAGACTTGGTCGAGTGGATGACCAAGCCGTCCTCATCCTCCTCATCCTCTCTCACCCATGCCCAGGGTACTTTGTCTGGCAAAGCAGCGGCCTCTTCCCCCGGCTCAATGTCATCAGTGACTCCTTCCCTAGCCCCACCATGTCCTCCTGAGGAGTCCCTCGAACTGTTTGACCACAGTGTTGGGTACATGCTCCAGGAGGATGCCCAGCGTTTGGAAGGCTCTGATGATGATACTGAGCTCGATGAAGGCAGTAACATGAGCACGGACAGAGGGGGTGCCCAAGGAGGACAGCAATCTGGCAGTCATGCTCCCCCTGCTGCAGCATACTGCCAGGTTTGCTCCAGTGATGAGGAGGGAGGGGATGATGAGGTCACTGACTCAACGTGGGTGCCTGATAGGAGAGAGGAAGAGGAGGAGGAGGCGGCACATCACCAACGAGGCAGGATGCCCTCCAGGGGCCAGCCTAAGGGCAGCAAATTGACTGCATCACACCCCAAAGCTCCACATGTGATGAGGAGGGAGGGGATGATGAGGTCACTGACTCAACGTGGGTGCCTGATAGGAGAGAGGAAGAGGAGGAGGAGGCGGCACATCACCAACGAGGCAGGATGCCCTCCAGGGGCCAGCCTAAGGGCAGCAAATTGACTGCATCACACCCCAAAGCTCCACATGTGCAGGGCTCTGCAGTCTCTGCGCATTATTCAAAAAGTTCTTTGGTGTGGGCCTTTTTTGAGACGAGTGCATCAGATCGCACCGCTGCTATTTGCAACATATGTCTCAAGCGTATCTCGCGTGGCCAAAACATCTCCCGCTTGGGTACCACATGCTTGACCAGACATATGTTGACCTGCCATGCAGTTCGTTGGCAAGCGTATCTAAAAGACCCACACCAAAGAACAAAGAGGACCTCTCCTTGCTCCTCATCAGCTGAGATCTCCAACCCCACTATACCTTCAGTCCTCTCTGAGACCTGCACTGAGAGGAATGAAGGTGTAGAATTAGGTGTGTCACAGCCAAGTACTTGTGGGCAATCTGCTTTTGGTACACCGACGTCAGATTGTACCAGGCAAATTTCCCTGCCCCAGCTGCTGCACCGCCGAAAGAAGTTTGCTCCCAGCCATCCACATGCGCAGTGGTTGAATACTAGCTTGGCAAAATTGCTAGCACTTCAACTGCTGCCTTTTCAGTTGGTAGACTCTGCCCCCTTCCTTGAGTTTGTGGAATGTGCGGTTCCTCAGTGGCAGGTACCCAAACACCACTTTTTCTCACGGAAGGCGATTCCAGCTCTCTACCGCCATGTGGAAGGCAATGTCCATGCCTCGCTGGACAGGGTAGTCAGCGGTAAGGTGCATATTACCGCTGACTCATGGTCCAGCAGGCATGGACAGGGACGTTACCTAAGTTTCACGGCGCATTGGGTGACTATGCTGGCAGCTGGGAAGGATGCAGGACAAGGTGCAGTAGTGTTGGAGGTTGTTCTGCCACCACGCCTCCAAAATGCTAATGATTGTGACACACCTCTCTCCTCCACCCCCTCCTCTTCTTCTTCCTCCATGGCCTCTTCCTGTGCTTTGTCCTCGGAACCAGCGGTGCTCCGTAGCCGTTCAAGGGGCTACGCAAGTACGCAGGCCAAAAGATGCCATGCGGTGCTTGAGCTGGTGTGCTTGGGGGACAGGAGTCACACTGGGGCAGAGGTTCTGTCAGCTCTGCAGGGGCAGGTTCAGAGGTGGTTGACGCCAGGCCAACTTAAGGCAGGAATGGTGGTTTGCGACAATGGCACCAACCTCCTCTCTGCCCTCCGACAGGGACAAATGACCCATGTGCCCTGTTTGGCTCACGTCCTTAACTTGGTGGTGCAGCGGTTCTTGGGCAGGTACCCGGGCTTACAGGATGTCCTGAGGCAGGCCAGGAAAGTCTGTGTGCATTTCCGCCGGTCATATAATGCCAGTGCTCGGCTGATGGACCTCCAAAAGGAGTTTAACCTGCCCAAGAACCGCCTAATCTGTGACATGCCCACCAGGTGGAACTCAATGTTGGCCATGCTGCAGCGGCTGCACACGCAGCAGAGGGCCATCAATGAGTACCTGTGCGACTATGGCACCAGGACAGGGTCAGGGGAGCTTGGTTTTTTTTCCCCATGCCAGTGGGCCATGATCAGGGATGCATGCACTGTCCTGTCACCATTTGAGGAGGCCACGAGGATGGTGAGCAGTGACAGTGCATGCATCAGTGACACTGTCCCCCTTGTCCACCTGTTGGAGCACACACTGCGTGGAATAATGGACAGGGCACTTGAGGCAGAACAGAAGCAGAAAGAGGAGGACTTCCTTAGCTCTCAAGGCCCCTTTATCCAGACAGTGTTCCTGCGTGCCCGCTGATCACACAGGAAGAGGACGAGGAGGAGGAGGATTGTGTCAGTATGGAGGTGGAGCCTGGCACTCAGCATCAGCAGCAGTCTTTAAGGGATCAGTCCCAAGAAACACATGGACTTGTACGTGGCTGGGAGGAGGTGGCTGCAGACCATGTCGTCCTTAGTGACCCAGAGGACTCCGGACCGAATGCCTCAGCAAACCTACGCTGCATGGCCTCCCTGATCCTGCAAAGCCTGCGTAAGGATCCTCGTATTCGTGGTATCAAGGAGAAGGACCAATACTGCCTGGCAACCCTCCTTGATCCACGTTACAAGGGTAAGGTTGCAGACCTTATCTTGCCATCGCAGAGGGAGCAGAGGATGAAACATCTTCGGGAGGCCTTGCAGAAAGGTCTGTGCAACGCGTTCCCAGAGACTGGGAGGTTACAAACTCCTGTTTCTGGACAACGTGTTGCTGACGCTTTGGGCAGTTAAAGAAGGAGGGTGGAGAAGGTGGCCGTCTGACCGATGCATTCAAACTATTTTTTGGTCCGCAGCCCCAATGTATGATCTGTTCCAGCAACCATCGCCAACGTCTGTTTTACATGGTGCAGGAATACCTAGGGGCAAGATCTGACTTGGACACCTTTCCCACCGAAAATCTCTGGGTTACTGGGTCTTGAGGATGGATCACTGGCCAGAGCTTGCACAGTATGCAATTGAGCTACTGGCCTGTCCTGCATCCAGCGTTCTTTCGGAACGCACATTCAGTGCTGCTGGAGGCTTTGTAAGCAATCACAGGGTGCGTCTGTCCACCGACTCGGTCGATCGACTGACCTTCATAAAAATGAATCAGTCTTGGATCACCACCAGCTACCAAGCACCTGATGCTGATGTAACCGAATAATTTTTTTTGAAATCGCAGATCCCTTCAAAGACTGCCTATACTGATGCTGAGTGACTATCCCTGAGAAATTATCCTCTTCCTCTTCAATCATCACGCTGATAGCTTGTAAGAATATTTTTGGTTCTGGGCACCACCACCAGTGCCTAAGGCACAATTTTTCAGCCCCTGTTTAACAGGGGCGTGTAATTACAATTTTTGATGCAATACTTTGCAGCAGGGCTCGTTTCTGCATTCCAACTAGAGTATCTGTGAGGGGTTGCAGTGTTGTGGCACCAGCACCAGTGCCTAATGTCCAATTTTTCAGCCCTTGTTTAACAGGGGCGTGTAATTACAATTTTTGATGCAATACTTTGCAGCAGGGCTCATTTCAGCATTCCAACTAGAATATCTGTGAGGGGTTGCAGTGTTGTGGCACCAGCACCAGTGCCTAAGGCCCAATTTTTCTGCCCCTGTTTAACAGGGGCGTGTAATTACAATTTTTGATGCAATACTTTGCAGCAGGGCTCGTTCCTGCGTTCCAACTAGAGTGTCTGTGAGGGGTTGCAGTGTTGTGGCACCAGCACCAGTGCCTAAGGCCTAATTTTTCAGACCCAGTTCAACAGGGGCATGTATTTACAATTCTTGATCTAATATTTCACAGCAGGGCCCATTTCTGCACCCACCAAGAGCGAGTGAGGACTTACAGTGTTGTGGCACCAGCACCACCTCCACCAAAGGCCCAATTTTTCTGCCCCTGTTCAACAGGGGCATGTAATTACAATTCTTGATCTAATATTTCACAGCAGGGCCCTGTGAGGGCTTACAGTGTTGTGGCCACAAAAACACCTAAGGCCCAAATTTCTGCTGATTATATAGGGCAGGCCCCTACTTTCAAACATCTAACTTACAAACGACTCCTACTTGCAAACGGAAGGAGACAACAGGAAGTGAGATGAAATCTACCCCTAGGAAGGGAAATTCTCTCCTGTAAGAGTTAATATGGGAAAAACATTTCTCCTTTCCACTGATGCTTTCCTATCCTTGTTCTACAAAAAAACCCAAATTTTCAAAAAACATTTGTCATTGGGACAAAAAGTGAGGGGAAATCTTCTGAAGAGGAGGAAAGACAGCAAAACAAATGTCACAGGGGTGATAACCCTTCCCTATGTTTTCCAAAAAGTTTAAAAAAGATTTTTTGGCTGGAGCTAAACACGTTAAAAATGTACCCGTTCAAAATTACAAACAGATTCTACTTAACAACAAACCTACAGTCCCTGTCTTGTTTGCACCGCCTGTATACTGCTGCTCAGAGTATATAGGGCTTGGTGGCCCCACACCTTTCCTTATTTTAATTTGGGTGCGGGGTTTAAGACCCAAAGGGCCTGGCAATGGACTGGGGGGTACCCATGCCATTTGTCTCACTGATTTTCATCCATATTGCCAGGACCGGACATTACATTAAACCCGCAAGCAGTTTTTTTCCTTTAAAAATGACATTTGGTGCAGGGACTGTTCTAAACACGGGAAACATGCGGCACTTTACAGGCATACTATAGACACCCCCCAGGTACGATATTTAAAGGAATATTTTTTTTTTTTTTACTTTAAGCATCATTAAAATCACTGCTCCCGAAAAACGGCCGTTTTTAAAAGTTTTTTTTGCATTGACACATGTCCCCTGGGGTAGGACCCGGGTCCCCAAACCCTTTTTAGGACAATACCATGCAAATTAGCCTTTAAAATGAGCACTTTTGATTTTGAACGTTCGAGTCCCATAGACGTCAATGGGGTTCTAACGTTCGTGCGAATTTTCGGTCCGTTCGCAGGTTCTGGTGCGAACCGAACCGGGGGGTGTTCGGCTCATCCCTAACCAGCATCAGTTCTTGGAACATTGTCATCTAAGTCATGAACTAAAGGTAACTTTAGATGTGCATCTGAATCTCCATTTCCTCTGAAGCCTGATTAACGTTCAGAGTGCGGTTCAGGGGCTACTGACAGGTGGTGAGAAAGTGATGGGTCGCCTCCTGTTTTAAACGTATTTTTTACAACCACATGCATTGCGTGCAGTTGTGGGGCATTTGCGTGTTTCCCCATATACTTCAATTTATGTGAATGTGTAGTGATCGCTACTTGTCGGGTAAACTTCGCTTCGCACAAGCGGCATGCAAACACCCCCAACTGCTGCCTATTACAGCTTAACACCCCCAACCGCACTTCTAAATTAAGCCTAAGCGTTGTGAGATTCTGCACCAAATGAAGCCCTGGTGTAGAAGTGGAAATCTCTTCATATTTGAAGCTTCAAAATTTACTTTAAAAGTTAAAACGGTATCATATAAGCACTATAATACACAATTCACAGTGACCATGCAATCATAACACTGTGTGAAGTAATAATATATATAACTGTGCAGTCCTTAATATATCATAAAGTCCAATTCCTTATTGTCGTGCTGATAATCACCACTCCTCTGTGTGCTACATTAAAGTTCTAACTATAAAACAGCTGGTGACAACACCCAACTCGTGCTCCCCTTTGGCTGTATTCTCACCTTAATGCCAGTGACCTCACAATTAAGTTTGGTCAACACAATCGCTTTTTAGTTCCATCCGGAGTAAAATGTAAATATGTCCGGGTTCCCTTCTTCTCTTTCCAAGTACCGCTGTTTCTCACCATAAAATCTGTGTATATGCAAAAAGCAAATGATCTCCAATAGTGATTATAACGTTTGAAAATCAAAAATTAAAAAGTGCAAAATGATTAATCACATTTTTATGCTTAAAGGCTTAATGAGCACCACTCTGACATCTCTATGTAAAATATGTAGTGCATTATCTCCGTGCCACAAGCAGATCCTCCCGCTGGGTGTACTCGCCATACCATCCTTGGGTGAATTTTCTCCTGAAGAAGCCATGTGCCCCTGTGGCATAAAGTGTAGGGGAGGGGCAAAGAGGATTGTACGGCGAGTGCCCCCCGGAACACTACCTGTTTGTTTCACGCTGATAACAGACTGCATATTTTAAATAGCAATGTCAGAGTGGTGCGCTTTAAGTACCCTGAAAATATGAGTAATCATTTTGCACGTTATTAAAGACCATTTGGATTTTAAAGTGTTAAAAGAACTATTGGAGATCATTTGTTTTGTATATACATGGCTTTTATGGTGAGAAACAACAGTACTTGGAAGAAGAAAAAGGAAACCAGGACATTGTTATACTTTAGCCCGGATGGGCCTAAAATGTGAGTGTTGACCAAACTTGTGAGGTCACTGGCATTGAGGTGAGCATACACCCAAAGGAGAGCATGAGTGGGGTGTTCTCACCAGCTGCATTATATTGAGCACTTTAATGAAGCACACAGAGGAGTGGTGATTGTCAGCACGACAATAAGGAATTGGACTTTATGCTATATTAAGGACTGCACAGTTATATCCATTATCACTTTACACAGTGTTATGATTGCATGGTCACCGTGAATTGTGTATTTTATTGCTTATATGAATTTTTGAGTAATTTACTACTCACGAGGCACAATAATTAAAATATTTTGCTTTGCACATGATATGGGAATGTGAGAAGAATTTGCAGCTGACGCTATAGAATGCAAGTTAACTGACTTTAGGTTGCTCGCAAGGATTTGTTTATTAGCGTTTTAAATGATGTTATACTTTAACACAACCTTTCTCAACCTTTTTACTTCAGAGGAACTCTTGAAATGATTTTCAGATCCTAGGCAACCCCTGCTAAAACCAATCCTTTGAGGCTCAGTTGAAAAAATTCCCCTTTTATTGGTGGCCATTAGACATGTGTACATTGGAAAATTTGGTTTAGTTTCATAAAATTCGTTACGTTGAACTGATTCATATTTGGAATTTGTTTCATATCTTCGGCATTCGTTTCATATAATCCTTAGTCCGGGTGGCTTTGAAAAATTTGGCACTTCTTATGGAAGATTGATATAAATTCGAAACATTATCAATTTGGACAAATTTGAATTGGAAACATTTGATATTTTTTGACGCTAGTCCAACCCACCAAGCATGAGCTGATTGGACAATATTGACTGGCGTCATGTGCCTCCGAATTAATGAATGGAACTAATTCAGATCCATTTGTTATCCCAATACAAATTACCGAAAACATTTGAAAATGTAATTAAATTCCCCATGGGCCCCAACTACTATCGCATCATTTGACGTCATCCAAATGAAATAAATGTATTTGTTAATTTCGTTATAACTTTTTTTTTCAGATTTGTTGACATCCATTACTATGTCCATTTGGAGATTCATATACTGTACATCTGAATTTCCGAAATATTTATCTGAAAAATGAATCATAACAAAACTAAACACACAGGTGTGGCCAGTGGGAAGAATGCTTCCTTTACAGTGGTGGTCAGATTGCCACCCTTGTAGACAGCTGAAAAGTGAAATGGTGTCATTCAACTGGCTTTGCCAAGTGGTTTTAGCTTGGAACTATCAGTCCCGGAGGTCGAGTGAAATGGTGTCATGCAACTGGCTTTGCCAAGTGGTGTTAGCCTGGAACTCTCAGTCCCAGAGGTCAATCAACCCCAGCTCAAGGGATCCCTATCAACATCTGAAGGAACCCTGGTTGAGACTAACTTCACAACAAAAGCTAATTGATCTCAGCTGTAGACAATGTGGTGCACTTCTTCCACAAATTTCATAGCAGAATCTTTGAAGTCCTTGTATGGGCCAGTTGACCCTGACCCCCCCTCCCAGCAGTATATTGGCAGCTTTCAGGCCTTCTAGTCTCTAATGACACAGAGTAGGCACTGTTGGAGGAGGAAACAGGATGAA
Source organism: Aquarana catesbeiana (assembly GCF_042186555.1). NCBI lineage: Eukaryota > Metazoa > Chordata > Amphibia > Anura > Ranidae > Aquarana > Aquarana catesbeiana. The sequence continues at coordinate 376,812,157 of NC_133328.1, read as the reverse complement.
CTGTCGAGGACTGTTGAGGACTTTAGTTTTTCTGCTAAAAACTTTGAGACTGAATCACCTAACAGCTCCCTTTCTCTTTACTAAGATGTTGATGAAACCACCCTTGAATTTGTTTAGTGATGTGTATGAGGTATTGTCACTTGGAATGTAGAAACATCATGAAAGAACAGTGTTTGCCCCACAGTTTAAGCTTGCTCTTATAAAATTCATATTTCTCTGCTAATATACAGCCATACAGAACAAATATAATAGGGTTCATTCAATAATGGAATAGAGGCTACTCACAGGAGTAAATTCAATGTGCTAATAATATCTGTATGTTTACACTCACCCATCTCACCAGGACTTTCTGCTCTTTGCAATGGCAGAGAATCACTTCCAGTTTTTTGCACTACCCTTCAACCTATCTTCTGCTCTCAGAGTGTTCACAACCCAGGGCTATCAAGTCATGGGCTATCTAGCTAACCCTTTTCTGTAGGACTTATCTTTTAGAAAATGGCCACAGGACAATTTAACTGCTCCAGGTTTTTGGCTGGGCGATTAAAAATAAATTGCTCTCCAGCCTTCTCTTTGCCTGGAATGCATGGATCTCGTCCCAGACAAGTCCCAAGCAAAAGGTTTTTTTTCAAGAAAAAAGAGCTTATGCTTGAGAACTGAGATCCAGCAGTAAGCCAACGGTGAGATTCTCAATTTAAGTTTGGGATCTAATGATCCAGGAGAAGGAGGCAGAGCTTAAAAGTTTTCACCCAATTCCATTCAAGAACTCTCCAACAAAACATTTTGTAGATAAAGTAGACTTTTTCCCTCAATTTACTCATTCTCCTATCCAGCCAAGCAAGAATTTCCACAAGCCCTAGCGGTGGGGAATTTCTTTCTTCCCTTCCACTGTAAAGCCCTTACAATTGATGCAGGTCTATCAGGCTGGATGGGGAGAGTGTTTCAAACTTTGACAATTCAAGGGACATGATAAAGAGAGGGAACCAAGCTCCTCATTGACCTATCCTGGAGCAGGATTGTTGTCCCTGCAGCACTGGACCCCCATTCTGAAGGTATACCCAATCTGGGTGCAGTCAGACAATGCCTTAATGGTGGAATATATCAACCATTGGGGGGGGCATGGTTGCTTTGAAGGAAGCAAGCCAGATTCTTCCCTGGAGTGGACAACTAGCAGGTGGATAATCTTAGCTGCTGCTGCTTGCATCAAGGTGAATGGTCTCTTCATCCAGATGTGTCCACTCTGATATAGCAAAGATGGGGGATTTCAGACGTGGACAGCCTATCTTCTACATTCAACAACAAGCTACCCCTGTTTGTTGCCAGATCCAGGAATCCTCCAGCCCTGGCTTCAGATACCCTAATAATGCCCTTGTAATGACTAATATTCACCGAGGCCATGATGCCGAGAGCGGCTCGCCCTTACGACCACGCGCACCCGAACCCCTGGAAGTGATACAGGGAGTTGGGGGCACGCGGAGGCACGGGCTTCTGGTAACTGTAGAATTCCTGGAAGGCCTAATGGAAGTCCGGGTTGCCGTTTGGTACTGATGAACTGTAAAGCAAGAAGTTTGTTAGGTAAGCAGAGGTCAGAACCGGGGTGTCCGGCAGGCAGAGTCCGTTAAGCAAGCAGAGATCAGAACAGGGGTATCAGGCAGAGCAGAGTCCGTTAAGCAAGCAGAGGTCAGAACCGGGGTATCAGGCAGAGCAGAGTCCGTTAAGCAAGCAGAGGTCAGAACCGGGGTATCAGGCAGAGCAGAGTAATCCGTTGAATCAGGCAGAGGTCAGGGGTATCAGGCAGAGCAGAGTAATCTGTTATACAGGCAGAGGTCAGGGGTATCAGGCAGAGCAGGGTAATCCGTTATGCAGGCAGAGGTCAGGGGTATCAGGCAGAGCAGAGTAATCCGTTTTGTACAGGCAGAGGTTCAGCACAGGGTTAACAGGATTCAATACAGAGACTACAGCGATACAGGGGACAGGACACAGCTGACGACAAACCAGCAACCCGACTGGGTGCTGGAGCCGTCAGATGTAGCCTTCCGGTGAGCGCGTCAGCGTGACGTGCTACCGGGTACCTGCACGGGCCACGGCGCGCACACGGGGACCGCCGTGCACCCGCGCGCGCCGCACCATAGGGCCGCGAACGGGTGTGCGGCGCAGCGCGAGTCCACCGCGCATGCGCCCTGAAGCCCGGCGGCCAGAGGCGACCTGCGCCTCCTGACAGCCCTAGCCTCAGTTCAGGCTTATTCGTGCCTTTCCTGCAGAGTGAATTCTGCCTCGTCTGCTCCACAAAATAGAGCATGAGAGAAAAGTGATGATTCTAATTGCACCAAACTGGCCCAAAAGAACCTGGTACACAGACATACTCAGACTTCTAGTAGATAACATCTGGCCTCTTTCCAACAGACAAGATCTGCTATCTCAAGTTCGCCTACTCCATCCTGCTTCTCTGTCTCTGGCTTTAACAGTATAGCTGTTGAAACCCAGGTCTTAAATTATAGAGGGATTTCTGAGTCTGTGATGCCTACTTTGCTGAAAGAAAGAAAAGCCCCTTTCCAGGAAGATCAATTATATTATTGTACCTAGAAATCTTATTTTGCCTGGTATGAACGCAGTTAATTCAGATGATTTTGTGCCTCGCATTCTGGCCTTCCTACAAATAGGCCTTGACCACAGTTTGGCTCTAAGCATGATTAAAGGGCAAGTATCAGCCTCATCCACCCTTTCCCAAATGCCTCTTGCTTCACACTCCTTATAAAATTTATTCAAGGTGTTACTCGTATCCGCCCTCTTGCAGCACCCTGTGAATATCTGGGATCTTAGTTTTGCTCTCTTTGCCTTGCACCCTTGAGCCCATCTGGGATATTCCTCTGGAGGTTTCTGCTGGCAAAATAGCATTTGCCTGTAAAGAACCTTCACAAGGATAAAGCTGTTGCCCAAGACCATCCATTCTTCCAAAGATAGTTTCAGCATTCCAACTCATTTAGGATATTTTACTGCCATTCTTGTGCCCTGCTCCTAAGCATCCAAATGCATTGTCTCTATCCTGTTTAATCTCACTTTGGGAGCTTGCAATGGGGCACCCTGCTTCAAAATCCACCATTGCTTGGTGAATAAGGAACTTGATTGCATGGGCTTATGGCCTTAAGCAAAAACCTCCTCCTGTGCCATTCCACCAGACCAATGGGTGTATTCTGGGCCTTTCGGCATCAAGCCTATTGTCAGGGGAATGGCAGAACCAGAGCCTGTCAGTATGGGCACTTCCCCATGCGCCTGCGTGGTAGAGTTGCACATCAGCGCATACTGTTACACAATCGGCGGGTACGAGCGCGTGTCCCGAACAGATCAGCTCACGTGGGTGCACGACGCAGCGCATCAGCACGAACGTGTGCGCGCACAATGGGACGTCCCCCTGGCAGGCCTATATAAAGACAGCTATGTCCTGTGTTTGTTGCTGGTTTGTCTTTTCAGCTCCTGTAACCTGTTCCTGAACCCATGTACCTGTGCCTGCCCGTTGTGACCCGGATTGACCTTGACCTCGCTTGAACCTCTCTCGTGCTTGACCCTTGGCTAACCTTCTGGACTTCTCTACCTGCCTGATCACCTGTGTTTGACCCCCGGCCTGCTCTTGGACTTTGCCTCTGCCTCATTCTAGTGTTGGATCTTCAGCCTGCTTGACAACCCTGTTTGACCCTCGGCCTGCTCTTGGACTTTGCCTTTGCCTCATCCTAGTGTTGAATCTTCAGCCTGCTTGACTACTCGTGTTTGACCCCTGGCCTGTTCTTGGACTTTGCCTTCGTGTTTGACCCTCTGCATCCAGCTTCAGTCTATACCTCCAGACTTCTGCCCAGCCGGCTCCGGCAAGGTGTCAGCCACCCAGCGCGGATCACTTCTCTAGAGAACCTCCCAGTTGTTCTTCTACCTGCTGGCGACCCGTGCTTCTTCATGCCCAATACCCACTGTGCCACCTCCAGAGGGTATCGTGCGCCCAGCTACAAGGGGAGCCTCTCTCAGCAACTCGGCCTTGGTGAGTACCTGACAGTACAAACCAGCCATGAGTGAGGCCGACAGAGCTGGCTCTCCTCTTGAGGCACTCTGCCAGCAGGTTTCAGCCCTCACCCAGGCTGTTCAGAGTCTCCAGGATGGCTATTTCCATATTGAAGGCCGTCTTCAACACCTAACTGCGTTTCCTAGCCCTTCGGACACCATGTCAGCATCTGCCAGTGGGACATCTTCCTCTCAGGATCGAGTTAACCCAGCTCCTGCAGTAGTAATGGCCCTTCCTGAACCCAGGGTTCCCATTCCGGAACGATTCTCCGGGAACCGGAAGAAGTACAGGGCGTTTAAAAATGCTTGTTTACTTTACTTTGCCCTCCAACCCAGGACTTTTCATTCTGAAACTGTGAAAGTGGGGTGTATCATCATTACTATCCGACTAACCGCTCACAACCTTCTTGAGCAAAAGAGCTCCCTCCTTGACTCGGCAGACAAGTTTTTTGACTCCATGGCTCAGCTATATGACGATCCACAGCGCACTGCCATGGCTGAGTCCATCCTGCTTATCCTGACACAGGGAAAAAGACCGGTGGAAGATTACACTGTGGAATTTCGAAAATGGTCATGGGACACCAATTGGAATGAGGCTGCTCTTAAATATCAGTATTGCTAAGGACTTTCAGAGACTCTAAAGGACGAACTGGCTGGAGTAGATACCCCGGCCTCCCTGGAAGACCTGATCCAGCTCGCTACTAAACTTGACAGACGTTTACGGGAGCGTCGTACTGAGCATTTCCAGTCCCCAAAACCCACCTGGATGATGCCACGGGTACCACCTGTTCCTGTACCTTCTACGGCCTCTTCTTCACCCTCCAATGGTGAGCCCATGCAATTGGGTTTAGTTCGATCCCCACTCTCTCCTGACGAAAGACTCCGCCGGCGCCAGGCCAACCTTTGTCTATACTGTGGAGGGGCCGGTCACTTCTTGCGCAACTGTCCTGTTAGACCCAGTAAGTGCCATTCACAGTCTGCCATGAACTTTCAGGTCGCTAGTTCAAGTCAATCTCACCTGGTCCTTCTGCTCTCATTACAGGTGGCGGAAAAGAAGGTCCAGTTGCCGGCCATCGTTGACTCAGGAGCCTACAGTTGTTTCCTGGATGCATCTTTAGCCCAAAGCCTGCACATTCCTCTACAAGTCAAGGAGCAATGCCTACAAATCTATCTGGCAGATGGGTCCCTACCCTGCTCTGGGCCTGTCACTCAGGAAACTAAGCCTATTTTCACCTTCACGGACTCTGGCCATTCAGAATTTCTCCGCTTTGACATTATAAGCTCACCTATGTTTCCCATCATCCTGGGGTTCCCGTGGTTGCAGGCCCATGATCCTCAGATAAATTGGAGCAAGAAAGAAATCCTTTTCTCCTCTACGTACTGCTCCCAGCATTGTCTTTCGTCAAAATACGACAGAACGGCACCTTGTCTAACTCTACAACCAGTACCGGATAACCTCCAACATGTCCCCGCAGCATACCATGAATTTCTGGACATCTTTGACAAAAAGAAAGCAGACAGTCTACCTCCCCATCGACCTTATGATTGCCCTATTGGTCTCCTACCTGGAGCCGAGATCCCTTTCGACCGCATTTTTCCTCTATCAGAGATCGAGCTAGAAGCCCTTCGTTCCTACATTGACGAAAATCTTGAAAAGGGATTCATCCATTCTTCTTCTTCCCCAGCTGGAGCAGAAATCTTTTTCGTCGAAAAGAAGGATGGATCCTTGAGGCCTTTAGTGGACTATAGGGAGCTAAACAAACAAAATTACCATCAAGAACAGGTACCCGCTTCCCCTTATTCCTGAACTTTTCCAGCATCTCCGAACCGCTCAAGTATTTACCAAATTAGATCTCCGGGGAGCATACAATCTGGTTTGGATACGTGAAGGAGACGAATGGAAGACAGCCTTCCGGTCCAGATTCAGGCACTTTGAATATTTGGTGATGCCCTTTGGGCTCTGCAATGCCCCGTCTACTTTTCAACATTTAGTCAACGACATCTTCCGTGAGTATCTAGATAACTTTGTAATTGTTTATCTCGATGACATCTTGATCTTTTCCACCACTTTAGAAATACATCGTACCCATGTGAAGAAAGTACTCTCGATCCTCAGAAGACATGGTCTATACCTAAAAGGGGAAAAATGTGACTTTGAAAAGGACACCATCCAGTTCCTTGGGTTCATTATCTCAGTAGGAAGGGTAGCAATGGATCCACAGAAAGTTAGGGCCATCCAGGAATGGCCAGCTCCCGTAGATAAGAAGGGAATTCAGCGATTCGTTGGCTTTGCCAATTTTTATCGCAGATTCATTAAAGGTTTCTCTTCCATCATCTCCCCTATCACTCAACTAACCCGCCAGCAGACTAGATTTCAATGGTCCCCGGAAGCTCAGGAAGCTTTCAATGAACTAAAGAGACTTTTTATATCGGCTCCTATTCTCCAACATCCCAATCCAGTTTTACCCTATGTGCTTGAAGTGGATGCTTCGGAGTCAGCAATAGGGGCAATCCTGTCTCAAAGAAGTGGTCAAAAAGCCCTGCTCCATCCGGTGGCCTTTGCCTCTCGTAAACTTAGCCCACCGGAGAAGAATTATGATGTTGGGGATCGAGAGTTACTAGCCATAAAATTTGCCTTAGAAGAGTGGAGATATCTGCTGGAAGGGGCATCCCAACCCATCATGATCTTCACAGACCACCGTAACCTGGAGTATCTCCGAACAGCTAAACGCCTTAGACCTCGCCAGGCCCGTTGGGCCTTGTTCTTCTCCAGGTTCAACTTTCATATTACCTACCGACCTGGCTCCAAGAACGGGAAGGCGGACGCACTCTCCCGTATGTTCCCAGAAACCAATGGATCAGAAGAACCTGGAACCATTCTATCTCCTCACAACTTCCTTAGCCTCGTTCAGCCCAATCTCAGATCAGTTATTACGCAAGCCTACAGTCAATGTACTGAACCCGAAGTATCCTCCCTAGAAAAGAAAGACGGTCTGTTGTGGGCCTAAGACAAGGTATTCGTTCCTTCCCCGGTAAGACTTCAGATTTTGCAAACTTTTCATGATCACAAGCTGGCAGGACACTTTGGTATACAGAAGACCTCCAAACTAATTAATCGCTCTTTCTGGTGGCCGGGTTGGAGACAAGACTGCAAAAAGTATATACAATCTTGCATTACTTGCCAACGTATTAAGGGATCCAACACCAAGACATGGGGACTTTTAAGATCTTTGTCCTTACCTGAACGTCCCTGGACAGAGGTCTCTATGGACTTTATCGTTGATCTGCCCCCTTCTGAGAAGTTTACTACTATCCTAGTGGTTGTCGACCGCCTTTCAAAGATGGCCCACTTCCTGCCCTTAATAGGCACCCCTTCTGCCTCCACAACTGCAAAAGTCTTTATAAAAGAAGTGGTAAGACTCCATTGCGTTCCTCACAACATTGTATCCGACAGGGGAATTCAGTTCACTTCAAGATTTTGGAAGGATATGTGTAAATCTCTAGAAATCAAGACATCCCTCTCTTCCGCATATCACTCACAAAGCAATGGCCAGACAGAGAGTACGAACCAATCTCTAGAACAATACCTTCTGTGTTTCCACTCCTGTTCCCAAGATGATTGGTCTTCTATTTACCGTGAGCAGAGTTCGCCTACAACAATTCCATACATTCTGCCATCAACCAAACACCTTTCTGGGCAAACTATGGTTTTCACCCTTCCTTTCTCCCAGATTCCATTCCCGAAGTCGCAACTCCTGCAGTACAAGACCATATACATTTTATCCAAACAAATTTCTTGCAAATCCAAGAAACGATGAAGAAAGCCCAAGAGGGCTATGAAGAGTACTATAACAGAGGAAGAAGAAGTAACCCAAGTTTCAAGGTTGGAGATAAAGTATGGCTATCTGCCATCAATCTCAAACTACCTTGCCCATCACGCAAACTAGGCCCAAGATTCATTAGTCCTTTTGAAATTAAGAGGGTTGTAAACCCCGTGGCCTTTGAACTGACTTTGCCTAGCTCTTATAGGATACATCCAATGTTCCATGCCTCTTTACTAAAGCCGGTCACCCCCAACTCTTTCCCAGGAAGAGGAGAACTACCTCCTCCACCAATCAGGGTTGAAGGAGAGGAGGAATTCGAAGTGGAGGCAATAGTAGACTACAGAAGGAGGGGGGGACGGGAACAGTACTTAGTTAAGTGGAAGGGGTATCCCCTCGGAGGACAATTCTTGGGAGCCTGCTAGCAATGCCCATGCCCCTCGCTTAGTGCGAGAGTTTCACAGAAGACATCCTGGGATCTGGGCTAGGTTGGGCAACCGGAGGTTGCCCCTTGGGGGGGGCACTGTCAGGGGAATGGCAGAACCAGAGCCTGTCAGTATCGGCACTTCCCCATGCGCCTGCGTGGTAGAGTTGCACATCAGCGCGTACCGTTACACAATCGGCGGGTACGAGCGCGTGTCCCGAACAGATCAGCTCACGTGGGTGCACGACGCAGTGCATCAGCACGAACGTGTGCGCGTACAACGGGACATCCCCCTGGTGGGCCTATATAAATACAGCTATGTCCTGTGTTTGTTGCTGGTTTGTCTTTTCAGCTCCTGTAACCTGTTCCTGAACCCGTGTACCTGTGCCTGCCCGTTGTGACCCGGATCGACCTTGACCTCGCTTGAACCTCTCTCGTGCTTGACCCTTGGCTAACCTTCTGGACTTCTCTACCTGCCTGATCACCTGTGTTTGACCCCCGGCCTGCTCTTGGACTTTGCCTCTGCCTCACCCTAGTGTTGGATCTTCAGCATGCTTGACTACCCGTGTTTGACCCTCGGCCAGCTCTTGGACTTTGCCTTTGCCTAATCCTAGTGTTAGATCTTCAGCCTGCTTGACTACTCGTGTTTGACCCCTGGCCTGTTCTTGGACTTTGCCTTCGTGTTTGACCCTCTGCATCCGGCTTCAGTCTATACCTCCAGACTTCTGCCCAGCCGGCTCAGGCGAGGTGTCAGCCACCCAGCGCGGATCACTTCTCTACCTAGAGAACCTCCCAGTTGTTCTTCTACCTGCTGGCGACCCGTGCTTCTTCATGCCCAATACCCACTGTGCCACCTCCAGAGGGTATCATGCGCCCAGCTGCAAGGAGAGCCTCTCTCAGCAACTTGGCCTTGGTGAGTACCTAACACCTATGTAGCCCAGCTGTGTAAGGCCACCACCAGTGTTACCAAGCAGACATCCAATCTTCTTGTGATGCAGCTTTTGGCTGCAAGGTTCTCATAGTGGCACTCTGAACTTGGTTCTTTTGACCACTGTTGTTTTTGGTCCGGTTGTCACAGTTCTGATTGCCTAGTTGTTGCCCACAATTTGTATTCATTGCTAGCAGATGTCCCATGGTGTATGAATATGCTGAATGTGTCCTATACTGTACAATTAAGATAAAAGGAATTCTTGACTTACCTATAAAATCCATGTCTTGGACTACAGTACAGAACACAGGTCACCCTCCCTTCTTTTCCTTGGTTACTCTGCATTGTTTGCCACAAAACTGAGCATTACGAGTGGGTCAGGGTTATGGGTGTGGCACGCCAGTCCTCAAAAGCTTTCCAGTGTGCTTTCCAGTTTCAAATCACCTGAAAGGATGTGCCTATAACCCATGGTGTAAAAAATTGTTTCCCCTGTCCTGTATTGTAGAAGATATGGAATATACAAGTAAGTCTAAATTCATTTTTATTTTTGCAAAGCATATATTTGCAATGTGAATTTTAGTGAATGAGGTGAAACTGGTTTCGCGTTAACTACCCAATCATTTACTAGAAAAAAAATGTGTATTTTTATTTTGCCTCACACAAGTTTGGGTATTCAAAATAAAATCAGCTACAATTTCTTTACTAACATTCACTTGGTGAAAAGCTTCTACTCCTTAAGTAAATCAATTCCACTATCTAATGACACCCTTGAGATAGATGCCCATGTCATTATGCATATGCTGACAGATTGGCTTTCTTCCTACACAAACCCTTCCAGATAATAGAAATATTGTATTGTCAGATATCACTTTTATTGCTCTGGTATTCAGGTGTTGTGCTCTGTGCACCCGATGATGCATTGGTAGAGTGGTTAGCCCTGACAATAATTTCCAGTTTTTTGGGGCTGGCTTCTTTTGATTGATACAAAATATATTCAGCTGCTTCTCCTGAGTATGGGGATACCACATGTGTGGGACTTTTTGGGAGCCTAGCCGCGTACGGGGCCCCGAAAACCAATCACTGCCTTCAGGATTTCTAAGGGCGTACATTTTTGATTTTACTCCTCACTACCTATCACAGTTTTGAAGGCCATAAAATGCCCAAATGGCATAACCCCCCCCCCCAAATAACCCATTTTGGAAAGTAGACACCCCAAACTATTTGCTTTGAGGCATGTTGAGTCCATGGAATATTTTATATTTTGACACAAGTTGCGGGAAAGTGACAATTTTTTTTTTTTTTTTTGCACAAAGTTGTTACTAAATGATATATTGCTCATACAGGCCATGGGCATATGTGGAATTGCACCCCAAAATACATTTAGCTGCTTCTCCTGAGTATGGGGATACTACATGTGTGAGACTTTTTGGGAGCCTAGCCTCGTACGGGGCCCCGAAAACCAATCACCGCCTTCAGGATTTCTAAGGGTGTAAATTTTTTATTTCACTCTTCACTGCCTATCACAGTTTCGGAGGCCATGGAATGCCCAGGTGGCACAACCCCCCCCCCCCCCAAATGACCCCATTTTGGAAAGTAGACACCCCAAGCTATTTTCTGAGAGGCGTGGTGAGTATTTTGCAGCTTTCATTTGTTTTTGAAAATGAAGAAAGACAAGAAAAAAAATGTTTTTTTCTTTTTTCAATTTTCAAAACTTTGTCACAAAAAGTGAGGTCTTCAAAATACTCACTATACCTCTCAGCAAATAGTCTAATGAAAGCCGACCGCTGGCTGAAAAGAATGATACCAAGATGATACCTAAACCTGCAGGCATCATTCTGGTATAACCTCTCAAAGTCATGAATGGCGTACCTGAAGACAAAAAAATGGTTAACAATAAAGCACAGTAAACGGTAAAGTATAAAAAATTGCATACCTGAAAAGCAAACATGATAAAACATAATAACAATAAAACATTGCAGAATAGAATACAGTAAAAAAGAGCAGAACAATAGAGAGAGAATAGAGAGAGAGAGAACAATAAAACAACAACTATTTTTTTTTGTTTTATATTTTTTTTTGTGTTTTATTTTTTTTTTTTTACACTTTTTTTTGTAACTGTAACTTTTATAACTGTGACCGGTTCCGGGTTCGGGTCTCTCAAAATGCGATGGCATCTTGGGAGACCCTGTGAAAGTGTGTCCCAGTCTGTCCAATGCTGTATCCTACGCTAATACTCAACTAGTGAATGGTAGCGTTCAAAACATTCACCAATGCAAAGACTAGGATTGTCAGGACAGGAGGGAAAATAATAGCGGGTGTCACGCCTATATCCGCGCTTGCTGCAGACACGACATCTTTTTTGGGTGGGTTCGTTGGGTAGGGGTACTCGGGAGGACAAAAAGAAAATGCCTCTCATGCAGCCGACTGCATTTGGTTGGGGATGTGAATGGGGGAAGTACGGCTGCTGCAGAAGTGGTGGGTTCCCAATTAGGATTGGCGAATGCAGCAGGAAGGGCATTATGGGCACGACAGGCCTGTTTGTCTTCTTCTTGGTGGCAGCTGGACACTACTTGTGCTTGCCACCTCACCAGCTTGAACTGCACTTATGGGACTCGCCACTTTACCAAGTGTTAATGCAGTGCTGGTTTGACTACGACCGGGGTGTACTAGGCCCCTGGTGCTTGCCAGTTCACCAAAACGCTACCAAAAAAACTGTTAGCGATCGCAGGGATCAGGCCTGACTCTGCGAATGCTGCAGTTATGCGTTTAGTGTTTTGTAAGTGACAGTGATCGATCGATACTGCACTTGGGTGGGCTGGGCTGGGCCAGGCAGAGGGGCAAAACGCAGGTGCTAGCAGGTATCTGGGCTGATCCCGCTAACACTGCATTTTTGGGAACCCTAAACTGCTGGAGACGCTAGTATAGATCTGATCGGATCAGATATTGATTCGTTCAGATACTATACCACTAAGGGGGGGTGTATGGTGCGTGCGTGGGTGTTAGCGGTACTGGCGCTAACCTGACGCTGCTTGGGGCGATGCATATCACCACCGGGTGATCAGGGGACTAAACTTTTATTAGGTAATAAACGGCGGGTGCCCTGACACTATAAAAAATTAACAAACTAACCAGCGTCACCCGTAACAGTTATACGGTGATCACTGGTGAAAGGGTTAACTAGGGGGCAATCAAGGGGTTAAAACCTTTATTCGGTAGTATATGGGGGGTCCCTGTCGCTATAAAACGCTGACGGCGAACCTAAATATTTACCTCCCTAACTAGCTTCACAAGTGACACTAATACAGCGATCAGAAAAATGATTGCTTAGCGACACTGGCGATGGGGGTGATCAAGGGGTTAAAACTTTATTAGGGGGGGTTAGGGGGGTACCCTAGACCTAAAGGGGGCTAACCCTAACTGCCCTATCACACTAATGCCCCGTACACACGGTCGGACTTTGTTCGGACATCGCGACAACAAAATCCTAGGATTTTTTCAGACGGATGTTGGCTCAAACTTGTCTTGCACACACACGGTCACACAAAGTTGGCAGAAAATACGATCATTCTAAACGCGGTGACGTAAAACACGTACGTCGGGACTATAAACGGGCAGTGGCCAATAGCTTTCATCTCTTTATTTATTCTGAGCATGCGTGGCACATTGTCCGTCGGATTTGTGTACACACGATCGGAATTTCTGACAGCGGATTTTGTTGGCGGAAAATTTTATATCCTGCTCTCAAACTTTGTGTGTCGGAAAATCCGATGGAAAATGTGTGATGGAGCCTACACACGGTCGGAATTTCCGACAACAAGGTCCTATCACACATTTTCCGTCGGAAAATCCGACCGTGTGTACGGGGCATAACTGTCACAAACTGACACCAATGCAGTAATCAGAAAAAAAAAAAACTGCTTGGTGTCAGTGTGACGGAGGGGGGGGGTTGATTAGGGGGTGATCGGGGGGGATCGGGGGGTAAAGGGGGGTGTAAAGTATGCCTGGCATGTTCTACTTTGTGTGTGTTTGTGTAACTCACTCGGATGTCTTCTCTCCTCGGCGCCGGAATGGAAAATACTGAGCCGAGGAGAGATGACATCACATCCCCTGCCTCTGTGTACTACACAGAGGCAGGGGAAGATTCTCATTGGCTGGGAGCGATCGTGAGGGGGGGCCACGAATGGATGGCCTCCCCCTCATCTCTGAACGCTCTCAGACCAAAGCCGACCGTCTCGGGCACCGGGGGGGTCAGACCAGACCCCCCGCCCGCGGCAAGCAATCACGTACCAGGTACGTGATTTTGCCTGCCCGTGCCATTCTGCCGCAGTATATCTGCGTTAGGCGGTCGGCAAGTGGTTAAGAAGGGGGACCCCAGATCCCACCCCCCCATGTGAATGGATATGGGGTACATTGTACCGCTATCAATTCACCAAAAAAGGTGTCAAAAAGTAAAAACCACAATAGACAGTTTTTGACAATTCCTTTATTAAAAATTAAATTAATAAATGAAAAGTGTCCCGCGATCTACATCCATCATCAATCACGCCACCTGACGGAGCCAAAAAATAGAAAGAAAAAAGCAAAAAACTCCACCTCCATGGGAGGCCTCCCGGCGACTGCTGTCTTTTGGCTATGATAGCTCTTAAATGGGCAAGGGAGGGGCCACCCCCTGATGTAACCGGATGACCTAGCTCCCTCTGATGTCACATAATGTCAGAAGGGGTGGGGTCACTAGGTTACGTCAGCAGGTGGCCCCGCCCTTGCCTGTATAACAGCTGTCACAGACAAGAGACATCAGTCGGCAAGAGGCCTCTTATCAAGGTGGAGCTTCTTTTTTTTTTTCAGGTCCTTCAGGCGGCGTGATTGAAGATGGATGGACATTGCGGGACACTTTTTTCTTCTTTTTTAATAAAGGAATTGTCAAAAACTGTCTATTGTGGTTTTTACTTTTTGACACATTTTTGGGTGAATGGGTAAGGGTACAATGTACCCCTACCCATTTACATAGGGGGGTCTAGGATCTAAGGGTCTGGTATGGATTTGGGGGGGGGACCCCACTCCAATTTTTCTTTTAATTTTGGCGTGGAGCTCCCCTTAAAATCTATGCCAGACCCAAAGGGCCTGGTTTGGATTTTGGGGGGGACCCCAGGCTGTTTTTTTTTTAATTCTGTCATAGGATTCCCCTTATCCACTTCAATACATTGTACTATATATTGTACACTGATTGCACTGTATATATATATATATATATATATATATATATATATATATATATATATAGACAGTATCTCACAAAGGTGAGTACACCCCTCACATTTTAGTAAATATTTTATTATATCTTTTCATGTGACAACACTGAAGAAATGACATGTTGTTACAATGTAAAGTAGTGAGTGTACAGCTTGTATAACAGTGTAAATTTGCTGCCCCCTCAAAATAACTCAGCACACACAGCCATTAACGTCTAAACTGCTGGCAACAAAAGTGAGTACACCCCTAAGTGAAAATTTCCAAATTGGGCCCAATTAGCCTTTTTTCCTCCTCGGTGCCATGTGACTCATTAGTGTTACAAGGTTTCAAGTGTGAATGGGGAGCAGGTGTGTGTAAATTTGGCGTTATCTCTCTCACTCTCTCATACTGGTCACCGGAAGTTCAACATGGCACCTCAGGGCAAAGAACTCTCTGTTGCTCTACATAAAGATGTAGAGGCTATAAGAAGATTGCCAAGACCCTGAAACCAAGCTGCAGCACATAGCCAAGACTATACAGCTGTCTAACAGGACAGGTTCCACTCAGAACAGGCCTCATCATGGTCGACCAAAGAAGTTGAGTACACGTGCTCAGCGTCATATCCAGAGGTTGTCTTTGGGAAATAGACGTATGAGTGCTGCCAGCATTGCTGCAGAGGTTGAAGGGGTGGGGGGTCAGCCTGTCAGACCATATGCCGCACACTGCATCAAATTGGTATGCATGGCTGTCGTTCCAGAAGGAAGCCTCTTCTAAAGATGATGCACAAGAAAGCCCGCAAAGAGTTTGCTGAAAACAAGCAGACTAAGGACACGGATTACTGGCACCATGTCATGTGGTTTGATGAGACAAAGATAAGCGTATTTGGTTCAGATGGTGTCAAGCATGTGGGGTGGCAACCAGGTGAGGAGTACAAAGACAAGTGTGTCTTGCCTACAGTCAAGCATGGTGGTGGGAGTGTCATGGTCTGGGGCTGCATGAGTGCTGCCAACACTGGGGAGCTAGAGTTCATTGAGGGAACCATGAATGCCAACATGTACTGTGACATATTGAAGCAGAGCATGATTCCCTCCCTTCGAAGACTGGGCCACGGGGCATTATTCCAACATATTAATGACCCCAAACACACCTCCAAGATGACCACTGCCTTGCTAAAAAGGCTGAGGGTAAAAGTGATTGACTGGCAAAACATGTCTCCAGACCTAAACCCTATTGAGCATCTGTGGGGCATCCTCAAATGGAAGGTGGAGGAGCGCAAGGTGTCTAACATCCACCAGCTCCGTGATGTCATCATGGAGAAGTGGAAGAGGACTCCAGTGGCAACCTGTGAAGCTCTGGTGAACTCCCCATGCTCAAGAGGGTTAAGGCATTGCTGGAAAATAATGGTTTGTCACACAAAATATTGACACTTTGGACATTTTCATTTAGGGGTGTACTCACTTTTGTTGCCATCTTTGACATTAATAGCTGTGTGTTGAGTTATTTTGAGGGGACAGCAGATTTACACTGTTATACAAGCTGTACACTCACTACTTTACATTGTAGCAAAGTGTCATTTCTTCAGTGTTGTCACATGAAAAGATATAATAAAATATTTACAAAAATGTGAGGGGTGTACTCACTTTTGTGAGATACTGTATATATACTAAACTGCCTGCACACCACTAACTAACCTGCCTCTAACTAACGTTCTCAATCTCCACGACATTAAAACACTATATACGGCCGCTGTGTAAGCAGTCTTATATAGTGTGGGGCGTGGACTTAGCCCCCTAAACCATGATTGGCTAAAGGCACCCTGCCTTGTGCCAATCATGGCTCTCACAGAAGAGCGCGCTGTGATTGGCCAAAGCATGCAGGTGAGGTGCATGCTTTGGCCAATCAGCAGCCATCAATGCACTGCGATCTCACAGTGCATTATGGGGCGCTCCGTGGCACTCGAATTTGCTACGAATGCCTCATATGTTCTTTTGTTCTGCAAACAAACGAACACCAGATGTTACTTATGTTCGACTTGAACATTGCGACCATCCCTACTGTATCTGTTGTCATTATTTGTTATATTGTTCCCTGTTACATATTTAAAAATTAAGTTGTTTTTGTTTACTGGTGCACTTGCATTTAGGAAGCAACAGTGTAGCATCTTTGGAACTCTATTAATTTCCTAATGTTAAATACTCACATATAAAAGTGCTAATTGATAGAAATGTTTATTGTTGACATATGTTAATAATTAGCAATCAACATAATATGAATCACCTTGGTAGTTTCAGTAGCGATTTCAAAGCCGCAGGACAGTAGGATTTCTTCTGGGGCCTGCCGACATCTGTGCGAATTTCATTGTGCCATGTCATTGCAAGTCGCACATGAAATCGGAAAAAACAATGCAGGAACTTTTTTCTGTTTCAATATTTTTTATTAGAGTCTAGAAATTAGCCAACATGCTATAGTTACACCCACGCAGGGGCTAGCATTGACAGTTATCACATGAGTTGGCTTACAAAAACAGCCAAAAAGAGGCAATGCAAACATAAAGGAGAAAATGAGAACTGTCACAGCAGCAAAAAATAGGTCTGTTTTATAAAGCCGTCTGGGCCAGGGGGTCCTGAGAAGGTTCTCCACACCAATGGGGCATCCCCTGGCCCCATTAATACCCATACAGTGGTGCCATATACAGCCTGTACAGGTCAACGAGGAGCGGCAGATTGGAAAATAAGAGAAAATTAAGCAGAAAGGTGGTGCTTAAGAAAGAGGGGATGCACACCTAACAGGTAGGGGGCCAAGGAAGGCAAAGGGAAGCAAAAGAAGAAGGAGGACCAGAGGGTTAGAGGTCGAGTGAATGGGGGAAAGGTAGGGAAAGGTAGGGGCTTGGGAGTGTCGGGATTGTCCGTCATAGGTGACCCAAGCTGGCTGGGGGGAGAGTGGGAAAAGCATATGACAGCCATGGTTCCCAAACTTTAAGGAATTTAGCATGTGAGTGGTTGCGGATGCTGGACATATGCTTGTTAAGCATCCACACAGTCATGCGATCTCTCACGCCCTGGAAGGAGACAGATGTTTATTTTCCAGGCTTGGACAATAGTTCAATTGTCTGACAAAAATAAGTAAGAAGCGAGCTTCCACTGATGGGCGAATAGGCACAGGAACTATTTTTCAAATTACACCTATTAAGACGGTGCCATAGAAGGACATCGGATGCAACTTCAGGTGCAATTTGTAAACTGCATGTCGCACCTGAAGTTGCACCGGTGTGAACAGGGGCAAATATGTTTTCATGCTGTGTTTCCACTCATTTGGCTACCCTTTCTGCACTGCTTCTCAGAGCTGCTTACCACTATTGCTAATATTCTGTAAGCTTCATCTATTTTGTTGGTATCACTGATTTCACTGAATCAAGTGTCCTTATATGGTCTACGTATTGGTAGATTACATGCAATATGTAGGTAATCTCTTTCCATATTGAGGACAGATTGTTCCTTCCAATAATGAGTCACTCTGTGATCATGTGGATAATATGGTTGTAGCACGGCCCCCTTGGGGGCTGCTGGAAATTACCTGCTCATCTGCACGGCCATGACCAAGTGACCCTTCCAACCCACCTGACACTCTGGGTTTAGATATCCTGTTAATACTATAAAGTAAAAATCAATCAACTCAGTAGTATAAGGTTCTGAAATGTTTTACTTGAACTAAATAGGAAAAGTTATTTCACAAAGAAAGAAATAAATCAGCTGAGCTGTGATAACAGTGCCAACTCAGCAGCAGACTCCTCCCGAAGACACAACAATGTTTAAACAATGAATAATGAGATATACACAAGGATACGCTATATTTAGATCCAAAGTCACCTCCTAGTGGATGTTTCAGTTAACTACAAATGTGGTCACACTGAGATAGATGTAATCTAGACAGCCTATGCTATTTTAATGGGAGAGCTAATCCCCCGTTGGTGTTTTATTTATTTATATATATATATATATATATATATATATATATATATATATATATATATATATATATATATAGGCTTCCTATGAGTAATGACAGTAGAGTTCCACATGGCAGATCTGTTATTTTTCGCTAGCTAGTTGGAGCTCATTAACTCTAATCCATTTGGTTGCAGATGAAACAATAGATTCCAAGTGTTGAAGGCCTAAGGCATCTGAGTACAATGTTCCAGCAATGCAGTAAAGTGTTCTTGGGTAGAGATATGTGCGCACTGTGTTCTTTGATGGTGGCAGTGAATAGATAAAGATTGTGCAGCTTGCTCTCTCACTAACAAATCAAATCGATCTGCAGTCTTCTGGATAGGAACACGGATGGCAACACTCCAGCAATGGATCCTCTGTCTCGGCCTCCTCTAGTGACTTTCTCCACACGTCCGCACAGATGGGTAGACATTGTAAACTATATTAGTAACAGGATGTCCGACAGCAGGTAACAGGACTAGGCCTCTCAGGCCTCGTGGTGGAAGTAGCATTCCGCATGGTAGGCCGCGACCTCTCTCTCTCTCTCTGTCACACAGAGAGGTCCGTCATGCGTCCAGCCCAGCAGGAACAGAGCGTGCGCTGGCTTCTAAGCTCCTTTTATCATCTCTCCCAGCAACCTTCAGGCCACTGCAAGGGTCCCTGGGATTTGTAGTCTTAGGGTACAGGAATGCATAATAGCAGATTCAGAGAGGGCTATACACCCCATAACTCACTCCGTTGGCAACATAGGCGTGCGCACAGGGTGTGCCAGGTGTGCCTGGGCACACCCTACTCGCCTTGTGTGGTGCATATTCCCCCCTGTTTAGACCACTGATATTTCATCCACCAAAAAATTGTTACAAAATACAATAATTTATTTAAAAATAAAATAAAAATAATGACACTGTCCACTGCCCTACTGACACCATCAGTACATATACACATGCATATGTATTTGAGCTTTGGGGTGCACACCCTAATGCAAGAGGCTGCGCACACCTATGGTTGGCACACAGGCATGAGGTCACTGGCTGCAGGAATAATCATGGGGACAAACAATGTTTAGAACACTGGAAGGTATGAAGCTTTCTGGACAGTCATGGTAATTGTACGGTAAAAATATCAGCCATTTTTTAAGAGCATTGTGTAATCACTAACAATTTGACGATCACAGATAATCACCTTGTTTTTCCTTTTATTCTAGATTAAATTTACAACCAGAAAATATCAGAGTGCAAAATGAAGATCCTGTCTGTTGTCCACATGGCGGAGAATGGGAATGAAACAGAGGAGCAAAATGACAGAGACCCCCCTGACATCAATGTTACAGTTACTGCCTGTTGTATTATCATGGTTTGCATATTCGGAATGCTGGGAAATGGAATAGCCTTCTGGTACCTTTCTTTCAGAATTCCAAGAAACAAATTCACAGTGTATATAATTAATCTAAGCATCGCTGACTTTACTTATCTATTTTTTAATTCAATTCTCATGGTATTTCAGATTGATGACTTGATGGGTGTGCATCCAAAAATTCCAGGAATAGTTAAGGTTATTATTTCATTAGAGATATTTTATGATGGTGCATACCAGGCTGGTATGTTCTTCCTACTTGCCATCAGCATTGAGAGATGTCTTTCTGTTTTCTACCCCATATGGTATCGTTGCTGCCGTCATAAACACCAGTCATTGATAGTCTGCATAGGCTTGTGGTGCACTGCTGGGGTTGAAAGCTGTCTAGAAAACCTTGCCTGCACTGCAGAGGCATTTGCAGCAAGATCAGCTCAATGTACAGGGGTTCAGGCAATGACATTTGTATTGGCCATTGGAATCTCCCTCCCACTCATGCTATTTTCCAGTGCCATTTTACTCATCAAGGTCCATAAAGCATCAGTAAAATGTCGACCTCCAAAGCTTTATGTCATCATAGCTATATCGGTCTTTGTTTTTATGGTTGCCTGTGTGCCTATCAAATTTATGTGGCTGCTAAGGTACATGAAACTTTTGCCACATAACTTCCGATCAGTGCATTTCTTTTTTGCCAGCATCTTGTGTACTGTATTTGGGAGCAGTATTAATCCATATATCTACTTCATGGTTGGAAGACAAAAGAAGCAAAATTTAGGTGGTTCAATTCACTCTGCTCTACATAATGTCTTTCATGAAGAGGAGGATGAAACAGAGAATACATTTGCAAAGAGCTCTGGAATTAGTCATATTAGTTAGCATGTTTATTCAAGTAGTTTAAAGTGTAACTGTATGCACTTGTTTAAACCAATTATGTAGGCATTACAAATATTTTTTTTTAATAATACCTCAATCTGTCTTTGTGTCACCACTTGTAATTCTGCATATCAGCATTGGGACAATTGACAGCATTGTTACCCAATCAGGTTTTACTGTATTGCACAGCGCTGTAAATGTAATAAATGTAGCTTGCTGATTAGAGGAGAGCGCACATTTACGTAATCATTGAGCTATTTCGTTAACAACTCAGTCTACTGAGCTGAATTGCTTTGACTGCAATGAAGAAATGTATTTGGTTAGCCTATAATGTCTAGCATATATGTATTTTTGGAATAATGGCTGAACAGAGTTACAGATCTTGCAGAAGATAAGGCAGATCATGTATTTAAATTGTACATTTAGCGACAGAGAAGACCAGCCACATGAAGGTACATTACAGCAAAAACGAATATAAATAAAGATTTACAAATTTTATGAACTCAGGGCCCATTCATCCTGCCTGTATGTTAAAATGCTCAGTTTTAGAGTGCCAGACAGTGATGGGGCTTTACAATTTACATTTTTTTAAAATTAGAAGTGTACACTACATTCAAATCCCTGCACAACAGCACATTATTCCACACTGCACATCATACCAACATTGTGGTGTGAAAGCAATGAAAACAATTTTTTTCTATATGCTTTTGTGGTGAATGGCATTGATCCAGTCAGAAAAACGCCATTCACCACATACTGTGTGAATGGGTCCTAAATGTATTTGGGAATACTTTGGATCTTGCTGGTAACCCTACAAACCTAGCTACTTTGCAAAGATACTCAGTATAGAATAGTTGAAAACGGGGGCATATGCAATCAGATATTTGACATTTTTAATGCATAAAGATCTGTATATTTTTAACTTGAGATCAACAGGGCTGATTTACTAAAGGAGTACAGACTGTTCACTCCAATCATCCGCAAGCAGAAATCCATTTTTTTCCTTTACACATACCTAATTGCATATTCCAACACAGCTTGACCTTATTCAGCTCAACGAACCTTCATGTTTCAAAGTTAATATTGACTTTTCTAAGTGCCCTTTCACATTAACAACTTGGCGTCAGCTGCATGCAAATATGCGGCGGGTGGACCTTGGTGCCGAGCTACCTCATATTTGCGTTCATTATTGCAAATGCAGCTGTGCCAGTGGCTAACAGAAAGCTCACGATTGCTGCTTGCAATCAGGAACTTTCCAATCCTGTGACCACTGTGACAGCCAATCACGGCGGTCAGATGATCATAAACCCCGCCCTGCCTCCCAGCATCCTAAACCCTTTGAAAGACCGGGAGGCATCGGCGCAAAGAGGTTAATATTGATGCACTTTTGTGCAGCTCAAGGGTACATTTACACCAGATGCAGTGGGACTGTGTGCGGGCACAGTGCACTAAGAAAAAGTAAAAAAAAAAAGTAACTTTTTATCAATGCAGCATGATGAGAGGCACTCTCACCGTACCATGCATCGGGCAATTGAACTTTATGAGCTGTCTTTGTGACATCTGAATAAAGTTTGTAAAAAAAAAAAAAAAAAAGTAAGGAACAGTGCGATCCACCAAGCTTATCACATCATCACTGTGCTGATCTCAGCCGTATCGCAATGCATTGTCGCGCAGTTGCTGATGTGAGTCAGCCCTTAGGGCTATTTCACATTGATGCGCTTTTGATGTATTCCTATTGACTCACAATGGAAGATGGCTTTTTGGGGCACTTATGAAAAAGACGCATGCAGGACTTTTCAAATCGCAGTGCACCTGCAGTCTGAACAGTTACATAGGATTTAATGGGGAATAGTTTTCATGCACTTTTGATGCCCTGAAAAAGCGTGGTGGGCCATAGTGAACAATCTGAACAACTCCAGTGTCTTTAACATATAGTTATTTATATATGTGCATGATGCCACAGCAGTGCTAGTAGGCTACCTAGCAGGAGGGTTAGGACTCATTTTCATGGGCACTCAGCCCTGCACAGCATAAGGAGACATTTTTTGTATTTTTGAACTAGCATTGAGCTGCTTGCAGGCAGCCTAAATAAAGTGAATGGATATGTATGGACTGAACAGGCTTACCTGCATAGCTGGGATTGACAGGTATGCAGGTATGCAGGGACAGGTGCATGGACTGGAGCAGTGCATGTATCATCCTGGTCACATGCAGGGCCATCCTTAGACTATATTTCCCCTGAGGCCTTGCATTCACATTATGCACTGCGATTTCATATCTCATGGATGTCAGTCTCAATACTGGTATCTCTTCCTACATGTGTCAACAAAGGAGGACCAGCAAAACCGTGAACCACACTGCACTTCACACATATTGTTCCTCTAACATTGTAAATTAATACTGGCTAGCTGAGAATAACAACCCTGACCAAAGAGCGCAGGGCAGGGCCAAGCTCTGACTATTGTAGTGGGCTGCTGTCAGTCACTAAATTCCTGGGTGGGGTTTGTGCTGGCAATTTCTGCACTGGCGTGTCATTTTGTAGTCTAGGGACAAGAGCATGCCAAGGAAGGGAACCACTGTGTGTCTACTAGCAGATCCTAGCAGGGTTTTGACGTTTTATATGTAAGAGTATCATGAAGAAAAATTTTTGAAATGTTTTGAATGTCAGAGAAACACTAAATTAAAAAAAAAAAAAAAGTAGGAATCAATAATAAGGACAAGGCAATGCACATAATATCTTTACAGCTGGGTTTAGTTACACTTTAAGAATAGATTTAGCACTAGATATTTGATATTAGCCTAATTTTGTGGTTTCTAGTAGATAAGGCATTTAACAGCTTAGAGTACTGTTTGCATTTTTCATAACTGGTCTGTATGTAATCTATCACAGATAAATGGTGAATATGTCAGTGTAGCAGCATGAAACCGAAATAGGAAAATACTGTAATTCTCATGGCACACCGCAGGACATTTTTATGGCTTTAGCTGGTAGTATACATACATTCATTTCCA
This sequence comes from Aquarana catesbeiana, assembly GCF_042186555.1. Lineage (NCBI taxonomy): Eukaryota > Metazoa > Chordata > Amphibia > Anura > Ranidae > Aquarana > Aquarana catesbeiana. The sequence continues at coordinate 376,788,493 of NC_133328.1, read as the reverse complement.
TAAGCTGTTGCAAACAGTAACTGTTAAAATAAACTATGTTTAAACACATAGGAGGTTTAGCATTCAACAAAAATGTGGAACCCCCAAAGTTCTGCTTCTACTCCTCTTACACCCTATATCCCAATCTGTTTGGAAGGCGTACATTGTAATCTGGCAAAGAATAAACACAGCGTATAGAACTTCTAGTCAGGAAATAGGCCTAGGAAACTTATTGCTCTAAAATCAAACTGCATATGGTTCACTGGGCTGGGAAATTGAAGAAGACCTGCTTTACAGCTTAAGATTTTTGCAACCATATTTTACTTTACACAGCCTGTAATATGTGACTGAACAGATTTGCAACTGATATTTGATTGGTTTTGTTTAAAATGTGTTCATAAATGGGATTTATTGTATTACATTAAAGTATACGTAAACCCTAAATCTGTGTCCAGTATGTATTCCAAAATGCCTCATTGTATTCAATTAGCTTAACCACTTCAGAAGATTTGGCTGCTCAATGACCAGGCCATTTTTTGCGATTCGGCACTGCGTCGCTGTAACTGGCAATTACGCGGTCGTGCGATGCTGTACCCAAACAAAATTAATGTTTTTTTTTCCCCACAAATAGAGCTTTCTTTTGGTGGTATTTGATCATCTCTGCGGTTTTTATTTTTTGCACTATAAACAAAAAAAGAGCGCCAATTCTGAAAAAAACTCAATATTTTGTACTTTTTTGCTATAATAAATATCCCCAATTTTTTTTTTAAAAAAGCTAATTTTTTCCTCAGTTTAGGCCGATATGTATTCTTCTACATATTTTTGGTAATAAAGATCGCAATAAGCGTATATTGATTTGTTTGCGCAAAAGTTATAGCGTCTACAAAATAGGGGATAGATTTATGGCATTTTTATTATTATTATTTTTTTAATAGTAATGGTGGCGATCTGTGATTTTTATCGAGACTGCGACATTATGGCGGACACATCGGACACTTTTGACACATTTTTTAAACCATTGACAATTATACAGCGATCAGTGCTATAAAAATGCACTGATTACTGTGTAAATGTCACTGGCAGGGAAGGGGTTAACACTAGAGGGCAATCAAGGGGTTAACTGTGTTCCCTGACTTTGTGTTCTAACTGTAGGGGGAGGGGACCTACTATAGGAGATGACAGATCATGGTTCCTAGCTATTAGGAAATCACGATCTGCCTCTCCTCTCCTCACAGAACAGGTATTTGTGTGTTTACGCACACATGTCCCTGTTCTGCCTCTCATGCCTGCGATCACTGGCTATGAGCTTCGGCACCCCCGCAATGCAGCAGGCGCACGCCTGCTATCCCGCTTAGAGGAGCCAACGTACAGCTACGGCGGTCCGCGGGATCGTGCCGACTTGCCGTATTATAATGACGCCAGCTGGATGGCAAGTAGTTAAGCAAATAACTTTTAGTGAATCTGTTATACACAAAAACACCAAGAACCAATATGGGACTTTTAAGGTGCTGTCAACCTCAGGAACAAGCACAGAACCACTAATTTAAAATAGGGTTGCACCGATAATAATATCGGTATCGGTGGCGATACCGAGTATTCGCACAAGTATCGGTACTCGTGCAAATGCACGAATACCTGAAACCAATACTTTCAGGCTTGGCTCTTTAAGCTGTCAGTGGGTCTCCCCAGTGTTAAAGCAGTCCGGTAATTGGAGCTGTCAAAAAAAGCAGCCAGCAATGTTTATTACCAACATTGCTCAGCCCTGAAACACTAAAATAAAAAGCAACACTGTTTCTTTTTGTGTATTTCTGTTTCTTCATCTGCAGATCAAAGGGATGAACAAATGTTCTTCTGTTTAACCCCTTAATAACCCTTAATTTACTCTAATCAGCCTTAATTAACTCCCTATTCTCCTCTATTTATTTTTTTATTTTCCTCACTGTTGGGGGCGATGAGAATAGTGGAGGAATTTGGTAGTTTTTCCGGCCTGGAGATAAATTGGGAGAAGTCCGAGCTTTTATCGCTAGACCCCATAAGTGAGCCAATAGTACGTGAAATGCCCCAGTTGGTAATCGTGGAAGCATTGAAGTACTTGGGAATCGTTTTGACGAAGGACCCTACTCTATATATTAGCAAAAACCTTTTTCCACTCTTAACAAAATTTAAACAAAAGATAGGTATATGGAGACGCCTACCCCTGTCAGTTGCCGGAAGATGTAGCTTAATAAAAATTATCTGGATGCCACAACTGCTGTACGTCCTGCACAACTCTCCAGTGTGGATCTGTAAGAGGTGGTTCAAAAGAATTGAGGGCCTTTTCAGGGAACTGATATGGAAAGGGGGGCAAGCCAGGATATGGCTTCGAGTACTCCAACTCCCCACTTGGGATGGGGGCTTTGCCCTCCCACACCCAAAGCGTTACTTTCTCTCAACCCAATTGCAGCAGTTACTGGGATGCGGGATTCCGGAAGGTGGCACCCCAAGTGGTAGGCTTTTATTGTAAAGCGCCCTACATAATACGATAATTGAAGCTTTAGAGGCGGATATGTTTCACCACGAATTTCCAACAATTAAATTGATAATTAACCACTTGACAACTGGGCACTTAAACCCCCTTCCTAACCAGACCAATTTTCAGCTTTTGGTGCTCTCACATTTTGAATGACAATTACTCAGTCATGCAACACTGTATCTTTATGAAATTTTTGTCCTTTTTTTCACACAAATAGAGCTTTCTTTTGGTGGTATTTAATCACTGCTGGGTTCTTTATTTTTTGCGCCGTAAAAGAAAAAAGACCGAAAAATCTGTAAAAAAATACATTTTTCTTCATTTCTGTTATAATATTTTGCAAATTAGTAATTTTTCTTCATATATTTTGGCCAAAATTTATACCGCTACATATCTTTGGTAAAAATAACCCAAATCGGTGGATATTATTTGGTCTTTTTGAAAGTTATAGAGTCCAAAAGCTATGGTGCGAATATCTGAAAATTGATCACACCTGAAATACTGACGGCCTATCTCATTTCTTGAGACCCTAACATGCCAGAAAAGTACAAATACCCCCCCAAATGACCCCTTTTTGGAAAGAAGACATTCCAAGGTATTTAGAAAGATGCATGGTGAGTTTTTTGAAGTTGTCATTTTTTCCCACAATTCTTTGCAAAATCAAGGTTTTTTTTTTACTTTTTTTTTTTTCCACAAAATTGTCATATTAGCAGGGTATTTCTCACAGACCGCATATGCATACCACAAATTACACCACAAAACACATTCTGCTATTACTCCCGAGTATGGTGATACCACATGTGTGAGACTTTTACACAGCGTGGCCACATACAGAGGCCCAACATGCAGGGGAGCACCTTCAGGCGTTCTGGAGCACCCAGGCCAATTCTGACATTTCTCTCCTACATGTAAAAATCATCATTTATTAGCTAGAAAATTACTTAGAACCCCAAAACATTATATATTTTTTTTAGCAAAGACCCTAGAGAATACAATGGCGGTCGTTGCAACTTTTTATCTCGCACGGTATTTGCGCAGCAATTTTTTTAACGCGTTTTTTTTGGAAAAAAAATGTTTTGTGCTTTACAAAAACCAAACAGTAAAGTTAGCCCAATGTTTTTGCATAATGTGAAAGATGAAGTTACGCCGAGTAAATAGATACCCAACATGTCACCCTTCAAAATTGCACGCGCTTGTGGAATGGCGCCAAACTTTGCTACTCAAAAATCCCCATAGGCGACGCTTTAAAATTTTTTACTGGTTACATGTTTTGAGTTACAGAGGAGGTCTAGGGCCAAAATTATTGCTCTCGCTCTACCGATCGCAGCGATACCTCACATGTGTGGTTTGAACACCGTTTTCATATGTGGGCGGGACTTACGTATGCGTTCGCTTCTGCATGCGAGCACACAGGGACAGGGGCGCTTTAAAATTTTTTTTTTTTTTTTATTGTTCATTTTACTTTATTTATTTTAGTTTGATGCTTTTTTCCAAAAAAAAAAATTTTGACCACTTTTATTCCTATTACAAGGAATATAAACATCCTTGTAATAGGAATATGGCATGACAGGTCCTCTTTACAGTGAGATATGGGGTCAATAAGACCCCACATCTCACCTCTAGGCTGGGAAGCCTGAAATTTAAAAAAAAAAAAAAAAAAAGATCCTGGCTTCGATCGTAGCGGTGAGTCGGTAGAAGCACCGCAAGGCGGCGGGAAGGGGGGACGTCCCCTCTCGCCTCCCGTAAGAACGATCAAGCAGTGGAACAGCTGCTATGATCATTCTCATGGTGTAGGGAATCGCCGGCTGAAAAAGCTGATATCTGAATGATGCCTGTAGCTGCAACCATCATTCAGATATCTCTGCACAAAGTCAAGGACGTTGTATGACGGCCGGCGGGCGGGAAGTGGTTAAAACACTTTTTTTTTTTTTTAACACAAAGTTGTCCATTTATACAATATTTCTACCACATAACATGTACATGCCAAAAATGACACCCCAAAATAGATTCTCCTGCTCCTCCTGAGTACGGTGATACCCCATATGTGAGACTTCCACAGCCTGGCCACATACAGAGGGCGAGTACAGCTGAGCATGGCTCAGCATGGCAGGGTATGGCGGGGTATTGCGGAGTATGGCGGGGTATTGCGGAGTATGGCGGGGTATTGCGGAGTATGGTGGGGTATGGCAGGGTATTGCGGAGTATGGCGGGGTATTGCGGGGTATGGCGGAGTATGGCGGAGTATGGCGGGGTATGGCGGGGTATTGCGGAGTATGGCGGGGTATGGCAGTGTATTGCGGAGTATGGCGGGGTATTGCGGGGTATGGCGGGGTATTGCGGGGTATGGCGGAGTATGGCGGGGGCATGGCAGAGTATGGCGGGGGCATGGCAGAGTATGGCGGGGGCATTGCAGAGTATTGTGGGGGCATTGCAGAGTATTGCACAGCATTGCAGAGTATTGTGGGGGCATTGCAGAGTATTGCACAGCATTGCAGAGTATTGTGGGGGCATTGCAGAGTATTGCACAGCATTGCAGAGTATTGTGGGGGTATTGCAGAGTATTGTGGGGGTATTGCAGAGTATTGCACAGCATTGCAGAGTATTGTGGGGGTATTGCAGAGTATTGTGGGGGTATTGCAGAGTATTGCACAGCATTGCATAGTAGTGAGGGATGGCTGAGCATGGATGGATGGATGGCTGGATGTCTCTGTGCAGCGCTGTGGGCACTACACATACAGCCCACAGCGCTGCAGACATCCATCCATCCCCCTCCCCGCTCACTGTGTACCGATCGGTACACAGGAGGGGAGGAGAGGAACCGGCGTCATCAGATGACGCCGGTCTGTTTACATGTGATCGCGCCGTCATTTGACGGCGCGATCACATGGTAAACGGCCGCGATCAGCGGCCATTTACCGGGATCCGTGATGCGACCCGGCGGTCACGGATGTGTTCGGGGGCGCGAGAGGGGAATTCTGGGAGGACGTCATAGTACGTCCTCCCAGAGTTATCCAACCGCCCTGCAGCCGTCATTCGGCTATGGGCCGGTTGGTAACTGGTTAAACTTTGGAAAACAGTTAAGAAACTGATGAGGTATGAGGGCCTTACAGCTTATACCCCTATTTGGAATAATCGCAACCTACAGGAAGTCCTTAAAATTGGAATATTTAGAGAGTGGGAGAATCTTGGTATCAGAAGGTTAAAACAACTTTACATAGGCAACACGCTAAAGAAATTTCCAGGGTTGGTAAGGGAATTTAAGCTACCACAGAGTTCCCTTTTCTTGTACCCTCAGTTAGAACATGCCCTTAAAGCTCAATTTAATGATCAGACTTTGAGATGGGAAGAAGCGCCTTTATTTCAAAGTGTAATCCAGGTAGTCCCCACTAGGGGGTTAATAGCTAAAATTTATGGCCAACTAAGTAAATCAGATAACAGTGGGGGGCTACTCCAAGGTGTAAGAGCTAAATGGGAAGAGGACATAGGAGTAGTGACCCAGGAACAATGGGAGAGGATCTTGGAGTTGGGGCCACTGGTTTTGTTCTCCCCTCCACAGAAGATCTCGCATCTGATGCTGCTAACTAGAGCCTATTATACACCTAAACGTCTTTTTAAGTTTGGCAGAAGGCCCAATGATAGCTGCCCTAGATGTCGGGGGACAGGAGATCTTATTCACATGCTGTGGAGGTGCCCCAAGCTGTTCTGGTATTGGGAGGGGGTGACTAAAAGCTTGGGAAATATCTTTGGCATCTTAGTGGAGAAGGAGGCTATAGTATGTATTTTGGGGTATAGAGGGGTAAAGAGGGAAAGGATGAGTACTACACTAGCCATTGGTGAGACTTGCTTCAAGCCAGGAAAATGATAGCATTAAGATGGCAGTCAAAGGACCCTCCAACTGTGAAAGATTGGATTGCTACACTTAGCGAAACCCTGGCTAGGGAAAGATTGGAGTACATTAAGAGGGGAAATCTCCAGGAATTTGATAGAATGTGGAGGCCGTGGGTGGAAAAGGTGGGCTGCCCTCAATGGTGAGCTTAGAATGCAGCCGAGCGGGCTATAGTTTCATCATAGGCTGACGGGTAACAGTAACCCTCTACTGTAATGAGTGCTTTAGAATGGTAGTTTTGTTAAGTATAATCTTAGCCAATAGAAGAATGCTTGTATAGAGTATTTGGGTATATAATTAAAGCGTGGGATGCTTCGCAATGAGGGAGTGGGTTGACTGGGGGGAGGGTGGGAAGCGTGGAATCAGGAACATTTATTATTCTGAACATATCGGTTATGATAGTAGGTGGTGGGTACGGGGAGCCCACTAGTTTGTTTCTTCTTGTTCTTTTTTTTTTTTTTCCTTCTCTTCTTTTTTCTTTCTTTGGTCGCCTTTTTTTTCTGATCTACTCAGCAATAAGACAAGGGTTATATGTGGTGGTATCCTTCGCGCTGTTGTGAGTATAAGGAGTGTGATGACAACAAAACATCAATTGTATTAATAGTGCCAACGTAAGTGAATAGTGATGATGTCTATGTAGACTGCAGCAAAATCAAAAAAGTGTTCACATTACACTCTGCAAAACTATGACAATAAGAACATTTCGCACTTCAAATCTATCACATAATCAATAAAAAATAAATAAAAAGAAAATAAATAAAAAATAAAATATAAAAATGACATATATGTGAAACTATAACTTAGCTGTGCAAAAAAATATGTAGATAAATAAAAACAATCTACACAAAATAGTCCAAGTGAACTAATTTCTAAGTTCCCATCGTGCAGTGAAATAGTTCATAATAAATGTGTCACATCAGCTGGGATCAAATGTGGGGGGGAGATAATGATGATATTCTTCCTATGGAGAGTGCCGGTCTTACCAGGCTCTCAGAACTCTCACCTTAAGGGAAGCAGATTCAGGCATCAAAAGGTTTCTTTAATAAATGCTGTGTGTTGTAGCGTATTAGTTGTCCAGATTTAGCATCTGTGATGGCTGAATTTTCTTCTCAGTATATGGATACCTATCAATAAAGAGGAGGTTGCCCACCTAGGCTCCACCGGCCCGGTGGGGTGAAAGGGGGGGAGAAAGACCTCCAATAGTGTAGTATTTAGAGTAAAGGTAATTTATTAGGTGCTAAAAGTGGTCTCTTACATTTAAGATCATTAAAAACAGCATAAAACAGCATGAAACTGAAGGAGCGGCGTCTGAGGCACCTCCTTACGTGACTTCCAGTTACGTCTGCTCTCTGCCACGCCCTACTCGTTACGTCACCGCTCGTGACTTCTTCTGGGGAACCGGATTGGCCCGAGAAGGATGTCATTTATATTGTGTTACCGGAAATACCGTAGCGGCCATTTTTATTATGGTCAATGTATTTGTGTTATCGCGGCCATCTTGCAGGTGGCAATTTGTGCGAGATGGCAGCCATATTTTGAAGGATCAAGCTACATAAATTGTGCTGATGTGCACGATCTTAAGCAGTTCTCTAGTTTGTTATGAATATTCATCAATCATGTACCAATATGAAAGAAACAATGATGTGCTTCTAAACTACTCAATAATATATAAATATTATTATACATCGGCCATTTTCTTGTAATTGGTAACTATTTATAAACGTGTAGTCTCCTCTATAGTAATAGATCCACACAGACGGCGGCCATTTTTGGGTAGATAAATATAATGTCGTTTGCCATATTACTGTACGCAATGATGTAAAACGTAAGTTATGAGTTTTATTAATGAAATATGAAAGTGAAATCGCATCGGGGGCGTCAGTCATAAGCCTAAGTCTCCAAGGAGATGCCTCTACATTTGTATATACGATCTCATATATAAGGACATATTGCAAAACATACAGAATATGTAAATAAATATCATTCTTGTTGTGACAGTGTCCATCTTTTTCAAATTTAAGATTAAATGAAACTATAAATACAGTCAATATGTGTATATCCTCTTATTAGAGTCAATATCCAACTATATTACCTCAAAATATCCAACCATATTAACTCAAAATAATTAAAAATATTTAAAAATTATTTAAAAAACAATTTAAATCAAACTCTACGTTCATACCCCTAGGGGTTAATGTACGTAGAGTGTGTATCCAATATGACACCCTTTGACTTATACTTCTGATTTTGTGACTGCCTCTCCATGAGCCTTTGTATTTTTCTATCCCCCAAAATTGGAGGTGTGAAGGATCCTGATTGTGTACTGTCGCAAAATGTTTTGATACATTATGTTTGGGGTTTCCTTTTATAATATTTTGGATGTGTTCCTTAATCCTAACTTTGAGGGCTCTCTTGGTCCGTCCTACATATTGTAGTTTACCACTGCACTGAAGTACATAAACCACCCCCTCTGTATGGCATCCTACAAAATCCCTAATTTTTGTATTTCATGTGTGGTGGTACATGTAAATTCCATTCTTTTGCCCTGGCATTTCTGAACGTGTCTGCACGCAAAGCAATTTCTACAAGGATAAAAACCTTTTCCTGAAAAGAAGGAATATGGTGCTTGTTGTGGAGGTTCAATGATTGATTTGACTACCATATTTCTGATGGCTGGTGCTTTCTTGTATATGATGTTCGGCCGTTCCAGTAGTAATTTGCTAAGATCTTTGTCATTTTTTAGGATATGCCAGTGTCGTTGGATAATTCGTGATATTTGTTTATATTGTACACTATAGTCCAATATGAGACTGGGTGCTTCTTGTTGAGGCGTTTTTCTAGGGTACGTTTCCAGCATTTTGGTCCTGTCCATGTTATTTACTTCTTCTATTTGTTTGTCTATCCATGTACGTTCGTATCCTTTTTCTCTTAACCTGGATCCAAATAATTCAGCCTGTTTCTTGTAATCATTTTCATTCGTACAATTTCTTTTAATCCGGACAAATTGTCCTTTTGGTATATTGTACAGCCATGATTTGTGATGGCAACTGTCTGTAGACAGGTAGCTGTTAGTATCTACCTGTTTGAAAAAAGTTTTGGTGACCAATTTGTCTCCTTCCAGACTGATTTTTAAATCAAGGAATTCCACTGTTGTTTCATCAATATTCCACGATAGGTGGATGTTCTTTTCATTTTCGTTGAATTTCTCTAAAAACTGTTTGAGTGCTTCCCTCTTGCCATTCCAAACTATAATTACATCGTCGATGTATCTTTTGTATAGGGTGAGTTCTGCTGGGGTATCTTTATGGATGGATTACTCTTCCCACTGGGCCATAAACGCGTTGGCCATGCTTGGTGCAAACTTAGCACCCATTGCAATGCCTATAGCTTGTTTGTAGTATGCCTAATCATGCCAGAAGTAATTGCATTTTTAGGCAAACATCCAAGCATTTTATGAGGTATTTCCTCTGTTTGCAAATAAGATTGCTATAGTTTCTGAGAAGCCACTTAGTAGCTGAACATGCATCGTGATGTTGTACTATAGTATATAGCGAGCCTACATCCGCCGTGGCTAATATTGTTCTTCCTTCTAGTACTGGTAGTGTGGTTAATAATTGTAACTCATGTTTTGTGTCTTGTAAATAGGATGGTGTCTGCTGTACTGCTGGTTGAATGAATTGGTCCAGACATTGTCCTACTCGAGACGTGAGGGAATCTATCCCATTCACGATTGGTCTACCCAGTGGATTGTCTAGAGATTTGTGAATTTTTGGGACAGTATAGATGACTGGTATCTTACATGCCTCCGGAATGAGGTACTTAGATTCTTTCTTGTTCAGTATTTCTTTTTTCACTCCCAACTGTATTAGATGTTCTAGTTCTTTTTGATATTTATTCGTAGAATTACCCAATAGTTTAATATATGTATTCTCATCTTGTAGTAGTCTCTGTAATTCGTTGAAATATTGTTCCTTTGATTGTATCACAATTGCTCCTCCTTTGTCGGCCGGACGAATTACGATGTCTTTTCTTTCTTTTAGAGATTTGATGCCTTTCTTGATGTGTATGGGATCTGATACTTTTTTAACTTCCAGAGATTCTAAATCTTTTAGTACCAATCTTTTAAACACTTCAATGTGTTGGTTATCCGAAACCTGAGGGTTAAAGATTGAGTTATTCCGTAATGTGCTATGTATTATTGTTGGAGAGGTATTTTTTATCGTATTAGTCGTTTTGTAAGGATTTGATAGGTAGTATTTCTTCACATTTACTTTTCTGTCATACTTCAGTAATCCGGATAAGTACCTCATTCCGGAGGCATGTAAGATACCAGTCATCTATACTGTCCCAAAAATTCACAAATCTCTAGACAATTCACCGAGTAGACCAATCGTGAATGGGATAGATTCCCTCACGTCTCGAGTAGGACAATATCTGGACCAATTCATTCAACCAGCAGTACAGCAGACACCAGCCTATTTACAAGACACAAAACATGTGTTACAATTATTAACCACACTACCAGCACTAGAAGGGAGAACAATATTAGCCACGGCGGATGTAAGCTCGCTATATACTATAGTACAACATCACGATGCATGTTCAGCTACTAAGTGGCTTCTCAGAAACTATAGCAATCTTATTTGCAAACAGAGGTAATACCTCATAAAATGCCTGGATGTTTGCCTAAAATGCAATTACTTCTGGCATGATCAGGCATACTACAAACAAGCTATAGGCATTGCAATGGGTGCTAAGTTTGCACCAAGCGTGGCCAACGCGTTTATGGCCCAGTGGGAAGAGCAATCCATCCATAAAGATACTCCAGCAGAACTCACCCTATACAAAAGATACATCGACGATGTAATTATAGTTTGGAACGGCAAGAGGGAAGCACTCAAACAGTTTTTAGAGAAATTCAACGAAAATGAAAAGAACATCCACCTATCGTGGAATATTGATGAAAAAACAGTGGAATTCCTTGATTTAAAAATCAGTCTGGAAGGAGACAAATTGGTCACCAAAACTTTTTTCAAACAGGTAGATACTAACAGCTACCTGTCTACAGACAGTTGCCATCACAAATCATGGCTGTACAATATACCAAAAGGACAATTTGTCCGGATTAAAAGAAATTGTACGAATGAAAATGATTACAAGGAACAGGCTGAATTAATTGGATCCAGGTTTAGAGAAAAAGGATACGAACGTACATGGATAGACAAACAAATAGAAGAAGTAAATAACATGGACAGGACCAAAATGCTGGAAACGTACCCTAGAAAAAGCCTCAACAAGAAGCACCCAGTCTCATATTGGACTATAGTGTACAATATAAACAAATATCACAAATTATCCAACGACACTGGCATATCCTAAAAAATGACAAAGATCTTAGCAAATTACTACCGGAATGGCCGAACATCATATACAAGAAAGCACCAGCCATCAGAAATATGGTAGTCAAATCAATCATTGAACCTCCACAACAAGCACCATATTCCTTCTTTTCAGGAAAAGGTTTTTATCCTTGTAGAAATTGCTTTGCGTGCAGACACGTTCAGAAATGCCAGGGCAAAAGAATGGAATTTACATGTACCACCACACATGAAATACAAAAATTAGGGATTTTGTAGGATGCCATACAGAGGGGGTGGTTTATGTACTTCAGTGCAGTGGTAAACTACAATATGTAGGACGGACCAAGAGAGCCCTCAAAGTTAGGATTAAGGAACACATCCAAAATATTATAAAAGGAAACCCCAAACATAATGTATCAAAACATTTCGCGACAGTACACAATCAGGATCCTTCACACCTCCAATTTTGGGGGATAGAAAAATACAAAGGCTCATGGAGAGGCAGTCATAAAATCAGAAGTATAAGTCAAAGGGAGTCATATTGGATACACACTCTACGTACATTAACCCCTAGGGGTATGAACGTAGAGTTTGATTTAAATTGTTTTTTAAATAATTTTTAAATATTTTTAATTATTTTGAGTTAATATGGTTGGATATTTTGAGGTAATATAGTTGGATATTGACTCTAATAAGAGGATATACACATATTGACTGTATTTATAGTTTCATTTAATCTTAAATTTGAAAAAGATGGACACTGTCACAACAAGAATGATATTTATTTACATATTCTGTATGTTTTGCAATATGTCCTTATATATGAGATCGTATATACAAATGTAGAGGCATCTCCTTGGGGGCTTACGACTGACGCCCCCGATGCGATTTCACTTTCATATTTCATGTATAAAACTCATAGCTTACATTTTACATCATTCCGTACAGTAATATGGCAAACGACATTATATTTATCTACCCAAAAATGGCCGCCGTCTGTGTGGATCTATTACTATAGAGGAGACTACACGTTTATAAATAGTTACCAACTACAAGAAAATGGCCGATGTATAATAATATTTATATATTATTGAGTAGTTTAGAAGCACATCATTGTTTCTTTCATATTGGTACATGATTGATGAATATTCATAACAAATTAGAGAACCGCTTAAGATCGCGCACATCAGCACGCTTTATGTAGCTTGATCCTTCAAAATATGGCTGCCGTCTCGCACAAATTACCACCTGCAAGATGGCCGCGATAACACAAATACGTTGACCATAATAAAAATGGCCGCTACGGTATTTCCGGTAACACAATATAAATGACATCCCTCTCGGGCCAATCCGGTTCCCCAGAAGAAGTCACGAACGGTGACGTAACGCGTAGGGCGTGGCAGAGAGCAGATGTAACCGGAAGTCACGTAAGGAGGCGCCTCAGACGCCGCTCCTTCAGTTTCATGCTGTTTTATGCTGTTTTTAATGATTTTAAATGTAAGAGACCACTTTTAGCACCTAATAAATTACCTTTACTCTAAATACTACACTATTGGAGGTCTTTCTCTCCCCCCCTTCACCCCACCGGGCCGGGGGAGCCTAGGTGGGCAACCTCCTCTTTATTGATAGGTATCCATATACTGAGAAGAAAATTCAGCCATCACAGATGCTAAATCTGGACAACTAATACGCTCCAACATACAGCATCCATTAAAGAAACCTTTTGATGCCTGAATCTGCTTCCCTTAAGGTGAGAGTTCTGAGAGCCTGGTAAGACCGGCACTCTCCATAGGAAGAATATCATCATTATCTCCCCCCACATCTGATCCCAGCTGATGTGACACATTTATTATGAACTATTTCACTGCACGATGGGAACTTAGAAATTAGTTCACTTGGACTATTTTGTGTAGATTGTTTTTATTTATCTACATTTTTTTTGCACAGCTAAGTTATAGTTTCACATATATGTCATTTTTATATTTTATTTTTTATTTATTTATTTTTATTTATTTTTTATGTGATAGATTTGAAGCGCGAAATTTTCTTATTGTCATAATAAGACAAGGGTCATTTGTTCCCTGGCTCCCAGCCTGACAACAACTAGGTATATGAGTATAAGAAAACTAGGGGGTCTCAGTAAATTAATTTAATAAAGTCTCAAGCTGTGATTTTATAAATGGATATGAAGAAATGCATATACCACAATGATGTGAATTTGAGAAGGCGACAGTTAATGAACACCAAGCTGATTTAGCCCTCCAACAATGTTCGCTGATGTGGAAAAAAAAAAAAAAGAAAAAAAAAATTATTATTTTCCTGCTTTTTTTCTTTTGTTCACGTCTATTTTATAAACGATAAACAATTAAAACTTTTTTTTATTTGCTTTGTTAGTGAATATTTTTACACATATATATTAACATATATTTACACATTTCACATTGAAAAAGAGCTAAATTTAAAAAAAAATCTATTTATTTCATTTGTAAATAACTTTTCAATGCTTTGTACCATTGCTAACAGCTGAAGTTAAAACAAAACAGTTGCGGTAGGTACCGTTAATTGGCGACTACTAAAAAAAAGTATTGGTACTTGTACTCATTGTTAAAAAAATGGTATCGCTGCATGCCTAATTTAAAATACATACATATTATTATAATAAGGATCTTAAAAGGCCAGTCAAAACTAAAGAAAAGTATAAATTAGGACTCTATACAGTCTTTAGTTATAATAACAATAGAAATTTTTTTCATCCTTCCCACTGTATACATACACATATATTCAGGTTTTTTTTCTAGAGAATAGGTGCAGGTACTTCCCCCCCTTTTGAGTCACCCCTTTTCTCCGCCCCCTACCCACCTCTGAGAACAGTCCCTTAATTCCACCCCTACCCACCTCCCAGTATCACCCCTTTTGGAAAATAACAACAAGTATAATTTTGTGGTGCTACATAATTTGTATGGAATTTGTTAACCACTTCAGCCCCGGAAGGTTTTACCCCCTTCCTGACCAGAGCACTTTTTACAATTCGGCACTGCGTCGCTTTAACTGCTAATTGCGCGGTCATGCAATGCTGTACCCAAACGAAATTTGCGTCCTTTTCTTCCCACAAATAGAGCTTTCTTTTGATAGTATTTGATCACCTCTGCCGTTTTTATTTTTTGCGCTATACACGGAAAAAGACCGAAAATTTTGAAAAAAAATGATATTTTCTACTTTTTGTTCTAAAAAAAATCCAATAAACTCAATTTTAGTCATACATTTAGGCCAAAATGTATTCGGCCACATGTCTTTGGTAAAAAAAATGTCAATAAGTGTATATTTATTGGTTTGCGCAAAAGTTATAGCGTCTACAAACTAGGGTACATTTTCTGGAATTTACACAGCCTTTAATTTATGACTGCCTATGTCATTTCATGAGGTGCTAAAATGGCAGGGCAGTACAAAACCCCCACAAATGACCCCATTTTGGAAAGTAGACACCCCAAGGAATTTGCTGAGAGGCATGTTGAGCCCATTGAATATTCATTTTTTTTGTCCCAAGTGATTGAACAATGACAAAAAAAAAAAAAAAAAATT
This sequence comes from Aquarana catesbeiana, assembly GCF_042186555.1. NCBI lineage: Eukaryota > Metazoa > Chordata > Amphibia > Anura > Ranidae > Aquarana > Aquarana catesbeiana. Next base: position 376,773,180 of record NC_133328.1, on the reverse strand, counting down.
ACAAAAAGTTGTCACTAAATGATATATTGCTCACACAGGCCATGGGCATATGTGGAATTGCACCCCAAAATACATTTAGCTGCTTCTCCTGAGTATGGGGATACCACATGTGTGGGACTTTTTGGGAGCCTAGCCGCGTACGGGGCCCCGAAAACCAATCACTGCCTTCAGGATTTCTAAGGGCGTACATTTTTGATTTTACTCCTCACTACCTATCACAGTTTTGAAGGCCATAAAATGCCCAGATGACATAAAACCCCCCCAAATGACCCCATTTTGGAAAGTAGACACCCCAAGCTATTTGCTTTGAGGCATGTTGAGTCCATGGAATGTTTTATATTTTGACACAAGTTGCGGGAAAGTGACAAATTTTTTTTTTTTTTTTTTTTTTTTGCACAAAGTTGTCACTAAATGATATATTGCTCACACAGGCCATGGGCATATGTGGAATTGCACCCCAAAATACATTTAGCTGCTTCTCCTGAGTATGGGGATACCACATGTGTGGGACTTTTTGGGAGCCTAGCCGCATACGGGGCCCCGAAAACCAAGCACTGCCTTCAGGATTTCTAAGGGCGTACATTTTTGATTTTACTCCTTACTGCCTATCACAGTTTCGGAGGCCATGGAATGCCCAGATGGCACAAACCCCCCCCAAATGACCCCATTTTGGAAAGTAGACACCCCAAGCTATTTGCTGAGAGGCATGGTGAGTATTTTGCAGCTCTCATTTGTTTTTGAAAATAAAGAAAGACGAGAAAAAAAATTTTTTTTTTTCTTTTTTCAATTTTCAAAACTTTGTGACAAAAAGTGAGGTCTGCAAAATACTCACTATACCTCTCATCAAATAGCTTGGGGTGTCTACTTTCCAAAATGGGGTCATTTGGGGGTTTTTTTTGCCACCTGGGCATTCCATGGCCTCCGAAACTGTGATAGGCAGTGAAGAGTGAAATCAAAAATTTACGGCCTTAGAAAGCCTGAAGGCGGTGCTTGGTTTTCGGGGTCCCGTACGCGGCTAGGCTCCCAAAAAGTCTCACACATGTGGTATCCCCGTACTCAGGAGAAGCAGCAGAATGTATTTTGGGGTGTAATTTCACATATTCCCATGGCATGTTTGAGCAATATATCATTTAGTGACAACTTTGCGCAAAAAAAAATAAAAAAAATAAAAAATTGTCTCTTTCCCGCAACTTGTGTCACAATATAAATTATTCCATGGACTCAACATGACTCTCAGCAAATAGCTTGGGGTGTCTACTTTCCAAAATGGGGTCATTTGGGGGGGTTTTGAACTGTCCTGGCATTTTATGCACAACATCTAGAAGCTTATGTCACACATCACCCACACTTCTAACCACTTGAAGACAAAGCCCTTTCTGACACTTATTGTTTACATAAAAAAATAATTTTTTTTTGCAAGAAAATTACTTTGAACCCCCAAACATTATATATTTTTTTTAAAGCAAATGCCCTACAGATTAAAATGGTGGGTGTTTCATTTTTTTTTTTCACACAGTATTTGCGCAGCGATTTTTCAAACGCATTTTTTGGGGAAAAAACACACTTTTTTACATTTTAATGCACTAAAACACACTATATTGCCCAAATGTTTGATGAAATAAAAAAGATGATCTTAGGCCGAGTACATGGATACCAAACATGACATGCTTTAAAATTGCGCACAAACGTGCAGTGGCGACAAACTAAATACATTTTTAAAAGCCTTCAAAAGCCTTTACAGGTTACCACTTTAGATTTACAGAGGAGGTCTACTGCTAAACTTACTGCCCTCGATCTGACCTTCGCGGCGATACCTCACATGCATGGTGCAATTGCTGTTTACATTTGACGCCAGACCGACGCTTGCGTTCGCCTTAGCGCGAGAGCAGGGGGGACAGGGGTGCTTTTTTTTTTTTTTTTTTTTTTTTTTCTTTATTATTATTATTTTTTTATCTTATTTTTAAACTGTTCCTTTCATTTTTTTTTTTTTTAATCATTTTTATTGTTATCTCAGGGAATGTAAATATCCCCTATCATAGCAATAGGTAGTGACAGGTACTCTTTTTTGCAAAAATTGGGGTCTATTAGACCCTAGATTTCTCCTCTGCCCTCAAAGCATCTGACCACACCAAGATCGGTGTGATAAAATGCTTTCCCAATTTCCCAATGGCGCTGTTTACATCCGGCGAAATCTAAGTCATAAAATGCTCGTAGCTTCCGGTTTCTTAGGCCATAGAGATGTTTGGAGCCACTCTGGTCTCTGATCAGCTCTATGGTCAGCTGGCTGAATCACCAGCTGCATTTTCAGGTTCCCTGTTGAGACAGGAGAGCCAGAGAAAAACACGGAAGACGTTGGGGGGGAGGGGCATTCCCTCCCACTGCTTGTAAAAGCAGTCTAGAGGCTAATTAGCCGCTAGGATTGCTTTTACATGAAAGCCGACCGCTGGCTGAAAAGAATGATACCAAGATGATACCTAAACCTGCAGGCATCATTCTGGTATAACCACTCAAAGTCGTGAATGGCGTACCTGAAGACAAAAAAATGGTTAACAATAAAGCACAGTAAACGGTAAGGTATAAAAAATTGCATACCTGAAAAGCAAACATGATAAAACATAATAACAATAAAACATTGCAGAATAGAATACAGTAAAAAAGAGCAGAACAATAGAGAGAGAATAGAGAGAGAGAGAACAATAAAACGACAACTATTTTTTTTTTTTTTATATTTTTGTATGTGTTTTTTTTTTTTTTTTTTTTTTTACACTTTTTTTTGTAACTAACTTTTATAACTGTAACCGGTTCCAGGTTCGGGTCTCTCAAAATGCGATGGCATCTTGGGAGACCCTGTGAAAGTGTGCCTAGTCTGTGGAATGCTGTACCCTACGCTAATACTCAACTAGTGAATGGTAGCGTTCAAAACATTCACCAATGCAAAGACCAGGATTGTCAGGACAGGAGGGACAATAATAGCGGGTGTCACGCCTATATTCGCGCTTGCTGCAGACACGACATCTTTTTTGGGGGTTCGTTGGGTAGGGGTACTCGGGAGGACATAAAGAAAATGCCTCTCATGCAGCCGACTGCATTTGGTTGGGGATGTGAATGGGGGAAGTACGGGCGCTGCAGAAGCGGTGGGTTCCCAATTAGGATTGGCGAATGCAGCAGGAAGGGCACTATGGGCACGACGGGCCTGTGTTTGTCTTCTTGGTGGCAGCGGGACACTACTTGTGCTTGCCACCTCACCAGCTTGAACTGCACTTATGGGACTCGCCACGTCACCAAGTGTTACTGCAGTGCTGGTTTGACTACGACCGGGGTGTACTAGGCCGCTGGTGCTTGCCAGTTCACCAAAACGCTACCAAAAAAACTGTTAGCGATCGCAAGGATCAGGCCTGACTCTGCGAACGCTGCAGTTATGCGTTTAGTGTTTTGTAAGTGTCAGTGATCGATCGATACTGCACTTGGGTGGGCTGGGCTGGGCCGGGCGGAGGGGCAAAACGCAGGTGCTAGCAGGTATCTGGGCTGATCCCGCTAACACTGCGTTTGTGGGAACCCTAAACTGCTGGGGACGCTAGTATAGATCTGATCGGATCAGATATTGATCCGATCAGATACTATACCACTAAGGGAGGCGTATGCTGCGTGCGTGGGTGTTAGCGGTACTGGCGCTAACCTGACACTGCTTGGGGCTGGTGCTTGCCAGTTCACCAAAACGCTACCAAAAAAACTGTTAGCGATCGCAGGGATCAGGCCTGACTCTGCGAACGCTGCAGTTATGCGTTTAGTGTTTTGTAAGTGACAGTGATCGATCGATACTGCACTTGGGTGGGCCGGGCAGAGGGGCAAAACGCAGGTGCTAGCGGGTATCTGGGCTGATCCCGCTAACACTGCGTTTTTGGGAACCCTAAACTGCTGGGGACGCTAGTATAGATCTGATCGGATCAGATATTGATCCGTACAGATACTATACCACTAAGGGAGGCGTATGCTGCGTGCGTGGGTGTTAGCGGTACTGGCGCTAATCTGACGCTGCCTGGGGCGACGCATATCACCGCCGGGCGATCAGGGGGCTAAACTTTTATTCGGTAATAAACGGCGGGTGCCCTGACACTATAAAAAATAAACGAACTAACCAGCGTCACCCGTAACAGTTATACGGTGATCAGTGGTGAAAGGGTTAACTAGAGGGCAATCAAGGGGTTAAAACATTTATTAGGTAGTATATGGGGGTCCCTGTCGCTATAAAACGCTGACGGCGAACCTAAATATTTACCTCACTAACTAGCGTCACCAGCGACACTAATACAGCGATCAGAAAAATGATCGCTTAGTGACACTGGTGACAGGGGGTGATCAAGGGGTTAAAACTTTATTAGGGGGGGGTTAGGGGGGTATCCTAGACCTAAAGGGGGCCTAACACTCACTGCCCTAACACTGTAACTGTCACAAACTGACACTATGCAGTAATCAGGAAAAAAAAAAAAAAAAATACTGCTAATGTCAGTTTGTGACAGGGGGGGGGTGATTGGGGGGGGATCGGGGGGCGATCGGGGGGGGATCGGGGGTGTAAGGTATGCCTGGCATGTTCTACTGTGTGTGTTTGTGTTGTGTGCACTTACATGTCTTCTCTCCTCGGCGCTGGACGGAAACTGCCAGACCGAGGAGAGATGACATCACATCCTCTGCCTGTGTGAAACTACACACAGGCAGAGGAGGATTCCCATTGGCTGGGAGCGATCGCGAGGGGGGGGCCACGATCGGATGGTCTCCCCCTCGCCTCCCGACGCTCCCAGTCAGATGCCGACCGCCGCTGGCACCGGGGGGGGTCCGATCGGACCCCCCGCCCGCGGGAGGCAGATCACGTATATATACGTGATTCTGCCTGCCCGTGCCACTCTGCCGACGTATATCTACGTTAGGCGGTCGGCAAGTGGTTAATGTAAACAAGGAAACCACTAAAATAGTAGATTCCCTGCAGCCAGCAGCAACAGACCCCTGCAAACAATAGATCCCCCCAGCAACAGTAGACCCCCCAAAACAATATCCCCCTCCAGCAAAATAGATCCACCCCTGCAACAATAGATCTCCCAGCAGCCAGCTTTAGTAAACTCCTCCCTCAATAGTAGATCCCTCCCAGCAACAATAGTCCCCCTGCAACAATAGATCCCCTCCAGAGATAATAGATACCCCAGCAGCCAGCAACAATAGACCCTCCAGCATGCCCCAACATCCCTTGCCATTGCATACATTTAGTGCCAGAGGTGCCAGGACTGCGTTCCCCAGAGTTCCTGCTGAAAAAAAGCCCTGCATATATTAAAGTGATACTTAACACACACTGTTTCATTTACATTGTTGTTTCTTTTTCTGTATATGAATGATGGCATTGTCATTATTTTAATTTAAAAAAAACATCTAATTACCTTTTTCCTAATCGATATCCAGCTGTCACATGACCAAGATCTTTTCCTGCCTGTCTGCAGGGAAACATAACCAGGAGGAGCTTATAGTCTTCTGCTGCTGGTCACAGAAAAAAAAACAGCCTTTGGAATATTAAACGTGTATTATGTTGTGGAAATAACACAGTGTAGGCGGATTTCTGCCAGTCACAGGCCGTGTCACGCCCCTACAGCCTGTGTCTTAGAATAAAAGGGAGGTGAAGGTGATATCACACCGCCATTGTGTTTAGCTGGTTAGTGAGCATGGAGGATAAGGGAGGAAGTGGGCTGTCATTTACCACTGTGTATATGCCCACTTGTGTGACTCTATTGTCACATGGGCTGCTCAGATGTGATAGGGAGGAAATGCTCAGCATAGAATCTCCCTGAAAACTGAGCATGTGCAGAGTTGCCACCACAGCTGCAAAATCCCTAGCTAAAAATGAATCTCATAGTGACTGAGTGAGTATGAACAGCATGTAGTACAGCATTTTAATGATGTAGGATTGGACTTTAAGATAAACACATCAAACATGACAATAGAAACGCTCTGGTGAGATGTGGGATTTGCAGGGATGATGTATCTCAACGCGTTTTTCTATTTACACTTTTTTAGGAGACCCTTTAAGGTGAGCTGGTCTGTGTAAAGGTCATTGACGCTGCCATATCATGGAAAAGAGAGTAGGAAGTAATACACCATCCCAGATCAGCCATCCCTAACATGGGCAGATATACATAAGGGGGCCCACACAGGGGGGCACATCTTGTCCACTTATGGTTAGATATCTTGTATCTCATATATGGTACCCAGGGGAATAATAGATAGATTGGTGCTCTTCTTATGCACAGCAATGAGTAATGCCCCCCATGCACGGCACATCCATGCATGTTGATCCTTACATGTAGATCTTACTGGTAACAGCAGCTACTGTGAGTGCCTTCAGTTGGTCATTGAGCTGTCTTTCTGATAAAACAGTTGGCCAACTGAAGAACCTCCAACTTTTTATTTCACTGAAATCATGATGACAGCATTTCAATAAACTATTTTGCTAAAAAAATGCATCATACAGATTTCTTAACATATTAAATATTTAAATGAGCAAACAGCATTTTGCAAATTGCAAAAAATAGAAAGAATTCCATAAAATAACCTATGTAGTCAGGGGGCCCTATTAGATAAAAAAAATAAAAATGGCCTACAGAAATGACATTAAAATTAATGAACATTTTACAAAGCTGCACAGTTTTTTCTACTATGGCCCCTTGGCTGCTAAGGTTTTTTTCTGGAAAGGTGGCCTTTTAAGACGTATCCTTTAATTTCACTTGTATTGAATGATACTAAACAGGTCAAAGCAGGAAAAATTCAGTGTGCAGGGCTTTTTTCTCAATGCACTGCTATGCAACACAATGAGGCTGATTTACTAAAAAAATTAAGAATCTTAACAGCATAAATTGCGCGAATATTCACGTCAATTATCCACTAACGTAAAAATCGAATTCCTCTTTACTTATTTCATCTGTACATTACTGGATAACTGAAGTGAATATTTAAACAGTTATTATGTGGAAGGTACAGAAAAATGCACAACAACGAATCTACTGTGTGTGATTCAAAAGATGTCCATTGGCATAATTGGGTTCAAGCTGGTCAAAATAAAATGTCTGCCTGAGCTGCTTTTCTCCTCTCTTACCCCTCTATATAGCAAACACATGGATGCTTTCCTGATCAAAGTGTTTGTGTTTATAAGAGGAGTGCATTAGACATAAAGCAGAGGGGAGCAGGTCATGTCCACTGTGATATGTCTACAATAATAGATATACAATCATAGTTCAGGGGAATATTCATGTTTGTGATATTTAGAGTGGGGAGAAAATGACAGCAGCTTAGGCAGACAGTGCTGGCTTCAACTTATTAGGCAGAATATACCTTTCTGATTGGTTTTCTCTCCCAAGTGCAATGAGCTGGTGATGCATTTCTATATATTCTTGATCCACTATCTATTAACCACTTCAGCCCTGGAAGGATTTACCTCTTCCTGACCAGAGCACTTTTTACAATTTTACACTGCGTCGCTTTAACTGCTAATTGCGCGGTCATGCAATGCTGTACCCAAACGAAATTTGCGTCCTTTTCTTCCCACAAATAGAGCTTTCTTTTGATGGTATTTGATCACCTCCGCGTTTTTATTTTTTGCGCTATAAACGGAAAAAATTTTGAAAAAAATGATATTTTCTACTTTTTGTTATTAAAAAAATCCAATAAACTCAATTTTACTCATACATTTAGGCCAAAATGTATTCGGCCACATGTCTTTGGTAAAAAAAAAATGTCAATAAGCGTATATTTATTGGTTTGAGCAAAAGTTATAGCGTCTGCAAACTAGGGTACATTTTCTGGAATTTACACAGCTTTTAGTTTATGACTGCCTATGTCATTTCTTGAGGTGTTAAAATGACAGGGCAGTACAAAACCTTCCCCAATGACCCCATTTTGGAAAGTCACCCCAAGGAAATTGCTGAGAGGCATGTTGAGCCCATTGATTATTAATTTTTTTGTCCCAAGTGATTGAATAACGACTAAATAAATAAATAATGAATAATGAATAAGGCCATGGGCATATGTGGAATTGCACCCCAAAATACATTTAGCTGCTTCTCCTGAGTATGGGGATACCACATGTGTGGGACTTATTGGGAGCCTAGCCACGTACGGGGCCCCGAAAACCAAGCACCTTCAGGATTCCTAAGGGCGTAAATTTTTGATTTCACTCCTCACTACCTATCACAGTTTTGAAGGCCATAAAATGCCCAGATTGCACAAAACACCCCAAATGACCCCATTTTGGAAAGTAGACACCCCAAGCTATTTGCTGAGAGGCATGTTGAGTCTATGGAATATTTTATATTTTGACACAAGTTGCGGGAAAGTGACAATTTTTTTTTTTTTTGCACAAAGTTGTCACTAAATGATATATTGCTCAAACATGCCATGGGCATATGTGGAATTACACCCCAAAATACATTCTGCTACTTCTCCTGAGCACGGGGATACCACATGTGTAGCACTTTTTCGGAGCCTAGCTGCATACGGGGCCCCAAAAACCAATCACCGCCTTCAGGATTTCTAAGGGAGTAAATTTCACTCCTCACTACCTATCACAGTTTCGAAGGCCATAAAATGCCAAGATAGCACAACCCCCCCAAATGAGCCCATTTTTGAAAGTAGACACCCCAAGCTATTTGCTGAGAGGCATGGTGAGTATTTTGCAGCTCTCATTTGTTTTTGAAAATGAAGAAAGACAAGAAAAAACATTTTTTTTTCTTTTTTCAATTTTCAAAACTTTGTGACAAAAAGTGAGGTCTACAAAATACTCACTGTACCTCTCAGCAAATAGCTTGGGGTGTCTACTTTCCAAAATAGGGTCATTTGGGGGGGGGGGGGTGCCACCTGGGCATTCCATGGCTTCCGAAACTGTGATAGGCAGTGAAGAGTGAAATCAAAAATTTACGCCCTTAGAAAGCCTGAAGGCGGTGCTTGGTTTTCGGGGTCCCGTACGCGGCTAGGCTCCGAAAAAGTCTCACACATGTGGTATCCCTGTACTCAGGAGAAGTAACAGAATGTATTTTGGGGTGTAATTTCACATATGCCCATGGCATGTTTGAGCAATATATCATTTAGTGACAGCTTTGTGCAAAAAAAAAAATTAGTCTTTTTCCCGCAACTTGTGTCACAATATAAAATATTCCATGGACTCGACATGACTCTCAGCAAATAGCTTGGGGTGTCTACTTTCCAAAATGGGGTCATTTGGGGGGGGGTTGAACTGTCCTGGCATTTTATGCACATCATTTAGAAGCTTATGTCACACATCACCCACTCTTCTAACCACTTGAAGACAAAGCCCTTTCTGACACTTTTTGTTTACATTAAAAAATTTTTTTTTTTTGCAAGAAAATTACTTTGAACCCCCAAACATTATATATTTTTTTAAAGCAAATGCCCTACAGATTAAAATGGTGGGGGTTTCATTTTTTTTTTCACACAGTATTTGCGCAGCGATTTTTCAAACGCATATTTTTTGGGAAAAACCACACTTTTTTAAATTTTAATGCACTAAAATACACTATATTGCCCAAATGTTTGATGAAATAAAAAAGATGATCTTAGTCCGAGTACATGGATACCAAACATGACATGCTTTAAAATTGCGCACAAACATGCAGTGGCGACAAACTAACTACATTTTTAAAAGCCTTTAAAAGACTTTACAGGTTACCACTTTAGATTTACAGAGGAGGTCTACTGCTAAAATTACTGCACTCGACCTGACCTTTGCGGTGATACCTCACATGCATGGTGCAATAGCTGTTTACATTTCATGTCAGACCGACGCTTGCGTTCACCTTTGCGCGAGAGCAGGGGGGGACAGAGGTGCTTTTCTTTTTTTCTTTTTTTTTTTTGCTTTTTATCTTGTTTTTAAACTGTTCCTTTCATTTTTTTTTAATCATTTTTATTGTTATCTAAGGGAATGTAAATATCCCCTATGATAGCAATAGGTAGTGACAGGTACTCTTTTTTGAAAAAATTGGGTCTATTAGATCCTAGATCTCTCCTCTGCCCTCAAAGCATCTGACCACACCAAGATCAGTGTGATAAAATGCTTTCCAAATTTCCCAATGGCGCTGTTTACATCCGGCGAAAGTCATGAAATGCTCATAGCTTCCGGTTTCTTAGGCCATAGAGATGTTTGGAGCCATTCTGGTCTCTGATAAGCTCTATGGTCAGCTGGCTGAATCACCGGCTGCATTCTCAGGTTCCCTGTTGGGACAGGAGAGCCAGAGAAAAACATGGAAGACGGTGGGGGGGGGCATTCCCTCCCACTGCTTGTAAAAGCAGTCTAGAGGCTAATTAGCTGCTAGGATTTGTTTTACATGAAAGCCGACCGCTGGCTGGAAAGAATGATACCAAGATGATACCTAAACCTGCAGACATCATTCCATCATTCTGGTATAACCATTCAAAGTCCAGCAACATACCAGTACATTGCTGGTCCTTGTTGGGCATATATTGTAAACTTTTTTTTCATGCAGCCTGTGGGCTGAATGAAAAAAAGAGATTGATCGGTGGGTATGCCCACCATTAGAATACCTACCTTCATCCACCAACTTCTAATGATGGGCATACATGCACCGTATATATATGCCGAAGCATGGGGGGATCCTCCCGCAAAAGTTAGGAGCAAATCGCTCCTCCGCCCTCTGCTGCCCCCATGCTTCGACATATATGCTGAAGTATGTAACTGTGTTGGTGAAATCACCTCCGACAGCGCTGGAGTCACGGCTTTATGTATCATGGGAGCAAACGTTGTTGCTGTCAAGATAAATAAATCCGCGCTGCAACTCAATGACTTACCTGCTAAGCAAATGATGGTTAAAAATAAAACAAAGTAACATTACAGTATAACAGTAAGACTTACCATAACTGCAAAGCAAATAAAAAAAAAATAGTAAAAAAATAAAACATTTAATGCAACCTGTGCCTAAAATATATATATGCCGAAGCATGGGGGCATCCTCCCACAAAAGTTAGGAGCAAATCGCTCCTCCGCCCTTTGCTGCCCCCATGCTTCGGCATATATGCTGAAGTATGTAACTGTGGTGGTGAAATCACCTCCGACAGCGCTGGAGTCACGGCTTTATGTATCGTGGGAACAAACGCTGCTGCTGTCAAGATAAATAAATCCGCTCTGCAGCTGAATGGCATACCTGAAAACAAAAAAAGGGTTAACAATAAAACACAGTAAACAGTAAAGTATTAAAAAAAATTGCATACCTATAAAGCAAACATGATAAAAACATAATAACAATAAAACATTGCAGAATAGAATACAGTAAAAAAGAGCAGAACAATAGAGAGAGAATAGAGAGAGAACAATAAAACAACAACTATTTTTGTTTTTTGTATTTTATATATTTTTTTGTGTTTTTTTTTTTTACTTTTTTTTTGTTTTTTTTTTTTTTTTTTACATTTTTTTTGTAACTGTAACTTTTGTAACTGTAACCGTTTCCTGGTTCAGGTCTCTCAAAATGCGATGGCATCTTGGGAGACCCTGTGAAAGTGTGTCCTAGTCTGTGCAGTGCTGTACCCTATGCTAATACTCAACTAGTGTATGGTAGCGTTCAAAACATTCACCAATGCAAAGACCAGGATTGTCAGGACAGGAGGGACAATAATAGCGGGTGTCACGCCTATATCCGCGCTTGCTGCAGACACAACATCTTTTTTGGGGGGCTCGTTGGGTAGGGGTACTCAGGAGGACATAAAGAAAATGCCTCTCATGCAGCCGGCTTACAGCCGGCATTTGGTTGGGGAAGGTGAGGTGGAGCACCAACTGGAAACAGAAGGGCTCTGACGATCTCTTCCTGAAATTTAAGGAAGGATCCAGTCTGCCCTGAAGCTCTGTATAGCACATAAGCGTTCAGCAAAGCCAATTGAAATAAATAAACAGACACTTTTTTGTACCAGCGTCTGGCCTCACGGGCAACTAGGTACGGCGCCAACAACTGGTCATTGAGGTCCACCCCTCCCGTGTTAAGGTTTTAAACCCCTCTGTGTCCATATTCGTGGACACAGAGGGGTTTTTCCACAACACCAGTCGCCATAGTAATTTGGACCGTCGTGTCTGCATGAAGGGAGGTAAGAACGAAAACATTCTTATTATCCCTCTACTTCATAGCGAGCAAATTATTACACTGCAGGCAGGCTCTCTCCCCCAGCCTAAGATGGGAATCTACAAGCCGCTGGGGAAAGCCTCGGCAATTAGGTCGCACGGTGCCACATGCTCCAATCTGATGATCAAAAAGGTGACTAAAAAGTGGCACGCTCATGTAATAATTGTCCACGTACAAGTGGTACCCCTTTCCGAATAAGGGTGACACCAAGTCCCACACAATCTTGCCAGGGCTTTCTATGTAGTCAGGGCAGTTTGTCGGCTCTACGTGACTATCTTTTCCCTCCTAAACCATAAAACTACATGTATAGCCTTTGGCCCTGTCACAGAGCTTATACATCTTGACCCTGTATCTGGCACGCTTGCTGGGAAGGTACTGTTTGAATGACAAGTGGCCAGAAAACTTAACCAGGGACTCATCGACGCAGACAACTTGATGGGGAGTAAACAAGTCTGCAAAACGTTGGTTGAAGTGGTTTACAAGGGGCCGAATTTTGTAGAGCCGATCGTATTCAGGGTCTCCACGAGGATGAAAGAATCATTGTCATTGAAGTGCATGAACCGCAAGATCTGCTCATATCGTGCCCTGGTCATGAAAGGCAGAGAACAAGGGCATATGGTGAATTGGGTCAGTGGACCAATATGACTGCAACTCACTCTTTTTGCTTATGCCCATGTTGAGGGAAAGGCACAGAAAGATCTTAAATTCAGAGACCGTAATTGGTCTCCAATCTCTGGCAAGGGAGGACTGGGGAAAAGTGGCAATGTGTTGACCAGTGTACAAATTGCTTTGGTCCGCAATAGATCTATAGAGATCTTCGGTGAAAAACAGCGAATAAAAATCAAGTGACGTAAAATCAACTGTTTCCACCTGAATGCCAGGTTGGCCAGTGAATGGGGGAAGTACGGGTGCCGCAGAAGTGGTGGGTTCCCAATTAGAATTGGCGAATGCAGCAGGAAGGGCACTATGGGCACGATGGGCCTGTGTTCATCTTCTTGGTGGCAGCGGGACACTACTTGTGCTTGCCACCTCCCCAGCTTGAACTGCACTTATGGGTCTTGCCACGTCACCACGTGATACTGCAGTGCTGGATGTATGACCAGGGTGTACTAGGCCGCTGGTGCTTGCCAGTTCACTAGAAGGAATAGCGGCGCTAGTACTGCTCTGCTCCATACGAGGGACCTCCGGTTCTTGCACATCAATGACAGAAGAAGTTCGGGGTCTGGTGCACCTGACCTTGGCAGGGACCACAACTCCGTTGTCTACAGGATCGTATTCTGAGCCTGAATCTGACAGATGAGTGACTTCCTCTTCACCATCTGTCATGCTCAGATATGTGTAGGCCTCTTCACTAGTGTACCTTCGATTTGCCATTTTGGGCTCTAAATTTAGAGGTACACTCATGGACCAGATGATACTTCTATACAGTACTAGGGAGGCACTAAATAGCAGAGTAGATAGGCTGGCTCTCAGTTCCAGTGCCACACCACAGTTCCTGCTGGTGAGAAACACTGTTCCAGGCTGGTTGGACAACAGTTGGAGCATTCCCTTGTGATCACTAGTCTTGTCAGACAGTCACTGCATCATCCTCAGCGGCCCCTTCATCTGAACTGTACTGCAACATTCACCTGGAGGTATCTCTATCCTGGGCATATGTGCACAAGTTCACCAGGACTCCTATTGGGCTCTTTTGCTGATAATACTTGTTTGTACATTGAATGTACAGTATGTGCTGTTATACATCTCTTCTTCTATAAAGCTTGTATTATTTCTATACTGGTGTATCTATATACTTGTTAATCTTATACGCTGGCTGTAGTAGTTCTTCTGCTCCCAATTACTGATTACTAGATTACTGCTTAATTTCCCAGAAAGGGAATCCCCTCTGTTCACAGAGGTACTGTCTTGGGTGGAGGCACTGCCAACTTTATTATCAATCTCACGCTTCCACTTAGTGAAGGTTCTGGTCCTGTATGCCTTTGTAGTCCTGTGCCCCCCCCCAATGTTATGATTTTTAAAGGATTTTTGCTTGGAAATGCTTATCTTTTTCAATATAGCTTTTGCTCCTTCACTGGATTGGTCTGTGCTGGCAGAGCTGAATAACAGCCACACCCCTCAGTGCAAGACTTGTATTGCAGAGAAGGGGAGAGGGGTGTCTGAGCAGGTCCATGTGAGTTACTAGGTGGATTTTTTTATTTTTTTGGAGGGCCTATTAGATTGCGCAGACACTCTGCACAACAGGAAAATGAATGTAAAACTATTAAAATGGATGTTGTCAGTGCATTGGGGTTGATTTACTAAAACTGTAGAGTGCAAAATCTGGTACAGCTCTGTATAGAAACCAGCTTTCGTGTTTTATTGTCAAAGCTCAATTGAACAAGATGAAGTTAGAAGCTGATTGGCTACCATGCACAGCTGCACCAGATTTTGCACTCTCCGGTTTTAGTAAATCAACCCCCATAGTCTATCTAATGGCATATATGTTTCTTTAATTGGGCTTTAGGTTTTTTCTGTAACATTTACACTTTTGTTGTGTCTTCCATTTTTTTTTTTTTTTTTATTCTATTTCATTGGGATTTTTTTTTTTACTAATTTGGTCTTTATTGGCTACTTATTAGGAAATATGGACAGTATCCCTGCTGAACTGCTGAGCTAACAAGTAGTTTTGAAGACAGTCTCTTGTTTTCAAGCATGCTGAATAGATGAATATGCTTGCATTGAAAGAGAAGACTACTAAGGCACAAGCAGTGTGCAGTATTACTAAGGAAGCAGAATCTGAATATGTGTTGAGTCAATATGGATGCTCTCAAGTACTGATAGAATTAAAAGCTACCCAAAAAAACTAAGTTTTTAAAACATTAATACATATTGTTAAGTGTATTCACACTATGATCATCACATGCAAATGTACTGCATGTCTAAATAACAATTTAAAGTCAACTCCACTTAAAAAACTTTTTTCCCCTGTTATCAAATAGAAAATATTATTAACCACTTCAGCCCCGGAAGGATTTGCCCCCTTAATGACCAGGCCATTTTTTGCGATACAGCACTGCTTCGCTTTAACTGACAATTGCGCGGTCGTGCAAAGTTGAACCCAAACAAAATTGATGTCCTCTTTTTCCCACAAATAGAGCTTTCTTTTGGTGGTGGTATTTGATCACCTCTGCGGTTTTTATTTTTTGTGCTATAAACAAAAAAAGAGCAACAATTTAAAAAAAAGGAATATTTTTTACTTTTTGCTATAAATATCCCCCCAAAAATATAAAAAAAACAAACTTCTTCCTCAGTTTAGGCTGATATGTATTCTTCTACATATTTTTGGTAAAAAAAATCAAAATAAGTGTATATTGATTGGTTTACGCAAAAGTTATAGCGTCTACAAAATAGGGGGTAGATTTATGGGATTTTTATTATTATTATTTTTTTGTTACTAGTAATGGGGGGCGATCTGAATGGGATTTTTATTATTATTATTTTTTTGTTACTAGTAATGGGGGTGATCTGAGATTTTTTTTATTGGGACTGTGACATTGCGGCAGACAGATCAGACACTTTTGACACTTTTTTGGGACCAGTGACATTTATACAGCGGTCAGAGCTAAAAATAGCCTTTGAATACTGTATAAATGTCACTGGCAGGGAAGGGGTTAATACTAGGGGCGATCAAGGGGTTAAATGTGTGTCTTAGGGAGTGATTCTAACTGTGGGGGGATGGGACTGCCTGAAGGAGGAGACAGATGTTGTACATACTTAGAATGAACAACAGATCGCTCTCCTTACCCCTGACAGAACGGAGATCTGTCTGTTTACACTGACAGACCTCAGTTCTGTGTCTCTCAGGAGCGATCACGGGTGCCTGGCGAACATCACAGCCGCTGGTCACACGTCCGGCGCGCGTGTGCCCCCAATTGTTCTAAAAGCGGCCAACGTATACCTACAGCGATTTGCCCAGGCGAGTCAACTCGCCGCAGTATAACTGCGGCAGCTGGTCGTCTAGTAGTTAAATGCTTTGTTCAAATATGGCTAGTACTTGAACTATTTATATATATTATTTTCCTATGCACCTCTGCACACCAAGACTCGTGAGAAGGAGTGAAATCATTATAAGCCAATCAGGACTGGAACTAAAGCTGGCCATACACTATTAGAATTTAGTCCAAATCAGCCAAAATCCGAACCATGGGTGAACCTGTCGGCATCCAGCATGACAAGCTTTGAAAAATCGAAGAAGCAGGGTAGGAAAATTGTTGCCCAAACAGTGACTGCATTCTGTCACATGTAGTTATTGTTCAAGTATTCTGATAGACACAGGTGTTGTGCCTGCTTAAAAACAATAGCTGAGACTACTTTTTCTGTAACACATTATTTGTTATTAAGTTAATCATCAGTAATTGAACACTTGTGAGATAGTTGTTGTAATATTATGATATCAGTGTGTAGTAAGGCTATTTAAACTTTGCCATAGCATTACAGAGGATCAGTTTTAACCTCTCCATTTCAATAATAGCCGCTAGCAATAATCACATGTTAATCCGACAGGCTGGTTGTACTCAAGTTAATATATCGATCAACTTGGGTACATTAAAGGGGTTGTAAAGGTTTGTGTTTTTTCACCTTAATGCATCCTATGCATTAAGGTGAAAAAACACCTGTCAGTGACCGGCCCCCAGCCACCCCCTGTTTTACTTATCTGAACCCCCGATCTTGTCCCACGGGGACGCGCCTTCTCTCTGCTAGGGAGTTCTTGGCTGTTCATTGGATAGATTGATAGCAGCGCAGCCATTGGCTCCTGCTGCTGTCAATCAAATCCAATGACGCGGCCGCCAATGACTCAGGGATGCGCCCCCAAGGTAACCCCCCCGGAGAGCGCTTCTCCCAGGGGTTTATCTGATGCTGGGAGGAGCCGAGAGAGTCACCGAGGAACCCCTGAAGACGAGGATCGGGGTCACTCTGTGCAAAACGAGCTGCACAGTGGAAGTAAGTATGATATGTTTGATATTTAAAAAAAAAAAATACCTTTAGCGTCATTTTAAGCCTGCCCATACATGGTTTGAATCTTGAGAAATCCATGAAGAGGTAACGCCGCTCCAGGTGAGCAAATCAATATGATCCGGATGTGCTGGGTGCAAGCCTGGTTTAAAGAAGCTCTATTGACAGTGTGAAACACATCACCTCTCCTGGTTCCTGTGTCTTTGTCTTGGTGGCTGTCATGTGACTGTTGTTTGAACAATAAACCTACATTGGAGCAGCTTTGTTGGTGTGCAGCAATTTTCCTGTTTTCCTACGGTTTGAATCTTCATTAGCCCCTGTTGAACCAGCCGAGATTCAAACCGTCTACGGCTGGCTTAAAGAGGAGCTCCAGGCTGCTTCAGAAAAAATTAAAAGTCAGCAGCTACAAATACTGTAGATGCTGACTTTTAATAATAGGGCACTTACCTGTCCAGGCATCCAGCGGTGTCCTTACCCAAGCCAGTTATTCAAATGGCTATTGGGTGCCTAGCGCTGCCATCTTGACTAAGGGAAACTGGCAGCAAAGCCTTGTGGTTTCACAGGCGGTTTCCCACCGAGCATGCGCCAAGTGCACTGGGCTTTGTGAATGGCCACAGTTTTCTGGGATCTGTGAAGTGTCCCAGAAGGCTGCGGGGGAAGTAGAAGGGGCTGAACTTACGGCTCAGTTCGCTGCAGCGAACTGAGCCAAAGTGGGAGCAGGGACCTGTCAGAACCAAGTACCCGCTCCACCCCCAAAAGGTGTCAAATGCGGCAGTGGAGGGGGGGAGGAGGCAGACAAGTAGAGCTTCCCTTTTTGGGTAGAGCTCCCCTTTAAGATGGCTCCAGCCTTACACTTAACCACCAAGCAGCAACATACCATTATATACACTGCCCTTTTGCAGTATCACCCTGTGTTCCCCACAGTTCCCACATTGACAAGAGCTATCAGATTTCCATAATAGCAAAAAGGTATGAATCTAAAGAAAGCTTTCTAACATCCTTGCAATGCATTTAAGTAATCTGGAGGGGAATGTCTTTGTTTTTCAACAAAACTAGAAATTCACTTAAATAATAGGACACAAAAGAACCAAAAACACAATGACTTGCATCAGTGAAGCTTCGAATAACAATATTTGCTAGCTGCTATGTTTTATGTTTCGGTAAAGTACATGTGCATTTAATCCTTAATCTTAAAATCACACAGCATCATACACAAATATTAAGACAAGGTATTTCAATAAAAAATACTTTTTTCAAACTTAATGTAGCGCTCACCTCTGCAGAGACCGCTGGAAATAACCCAGGTCTCCCCTACCTGTTCAGTGACTGCCAGGTCCAAGTACCAGTTCTAGAGCACACCGACAAAATTCAGGCTCAATGCAGGGGCGTCTTTTTTTTCTGGTACAATAAATTTTATTAAGTCAAAAGGAAACAATCATGACACCATAAGCAAAATAGTAGTTGTTTCCCACATAGGGGAAATACATAGATTTAGGGACGTCTTTTTTAAGATTTATTGCAGTACTTGAACACAGGTGGGTAGAGAGATGAGGGTGAAGGATACTCCAAATCATACGTAGGCATTAGAGGACAGATTCCAAGGCAAAGTCCTTCAGTAGCAGCCTTAAGTAAGACAGAGGTAGAGGGTACAGCCTGCTAGTCTGAGACTCTGTAAGAGCAGTCACAGTCCTTTTGGCAACCTCTGGCATCTAACCAGGGCTGGGACAAGGGGTGGGTGGGAAGGGTGGTTGCCCTGGGCACCATGGGTTTACTGTAGGGATGGGGGCGCCTTCCTTCTGTTACAAAGCTGACAGGAGTAGTGACAATGGCAATGATTTTGACAAGTAACAGACCAATGGGCATATGATCCCCTAAGCTTGCACATCATGAACGATGGGGCGCAGATTGGCATCTTTGCCCTGGGCACTGGATAACCTTATCCTGGCACTGCATCTAACCCTAAAATCATAAGCACACCAGCAGCTCTAGGCAAAAGGTCCAGGGGAAGCTCCCCAACCAGCTCCCATGCCACACTCTTCAGTGAAAGGTTTCCTTTTCCAGCCTAGCTTCATAAGGTAGTGTCTTTCAGCAAATTTCCGTAAATCCAGGTTCCTCCAGGCCCTCAGCTAGACACATGATGAGGCCTGACAGCAATAGCTCTGCAGTAATACAGAAAACAAGAAAAAACTGCACTTCGTGAATTAAACTAAACAATGTAATTAGCAGCACCACTGATGTGAGATATTATCACATTGACAAGTAAATAGGGATGGGCGAACAGTTCGGGCCGAGCATAAGTTCCGGCTGAACTTTGGTTGTACGGATGTTCGGCGAACAACGAACATTGTGCTCGCGGCAAAGCCGCGGTACACCGTTAAAGTCTATGCGACACTAACATTAAAAACCAAAAGTGCTTATTTTAACCACTTCCCGCCCGGCCTGTAGCGGATTGACGTCTGGGAAGTGGTTCCTCTGGCGGAGGCTCTTTACCACGTGATCAGCTGTGTCCAATAACGGCTGATCACGATGTCAATAGGAAGAGCCGTTGAATGGCTTTTCCTCACTCGCGTCTGACAGACGCGAGTAGAGGAGAGCCGATCGGCGGCTCTCCTGACAGGGGGGGGTCTGCACTGATTGTTATCAGCGCAGCCCCCCCTCAGATCACCACACTGGACCACCAGGGATCGCCACTAGGACCACCAGGGAAGGGGCAACATGTGGATGGCTAGGTATGTACCCCATGGCCATCCACATGTGCCCAATCTGTGCCAATCAGTGCCCACCATTATGTTTCAGTTATGCCCAGCAATGCCACCAATAAATTTTATCCGTGCCACCAATCAGTGTCATCAGTGCCACCTGTCATTGCCCATCGGTGCCACCTGTCAGTGCCCATCTGTGCCCATCAGTGCCCACCTATCAGTGCCCATCAGTGCCACCTATCAGTGCCACCCATAAGTACCCATCAGTGCCACCCATATGTACCAATCAATGCCACCTACGAGTGCCCATCAGTGCCACCTATGAGTGCCCATCGGTGCCACCTATGAGTGCCCATCAGTGCTGCATAACAGTGCCACCTATCAGTGCCCATCAGTGCCCATCAGTGCCACCTATTAGTGCCCATCAGTGCCACCTATCAGTGCCCATCATCAGTGGCCATCAGTGCCACCTCATTGGTGTCACCTCATCGGTGCCCATCAGTGCCGCCGTATCAGTGCCCGTCAGTGCAACCATATCAGTGCCCGTCATTGAAGAAGAAAGCGTACTTATTTACAAAAAATTTTAACAGAAACAAAGAAAAACTTGTTTTTTTTTCAAATTTTTCGGTCTTTTTTTATTTGTTGCGCAAAAAATAAAAACCGCAGAGGTGATCAAATACCACCAAAAGAAAGCTTTATTTGTGGGAACAAAATGATAAAAAATTTGTTTGGGTACAGTGTAGCATGACCGTGCAATTGTCATTCAAATTGCAACAGCACTGAAAGCTGAAAATTGGCTTGGGCGGGAAGGTGTCTAAGTGCCTGGTATTGAAATGGTTAAAGGCTTATATGCAAGTTATTGTCATAAAAAAGTGTTTGGGGACCCAGATCTTGCCCTAGGGGACATGTATCAATAAAAGAAAAAAAACGCGCTGAAAAATAATATAAACACTTAAAGCTGCACAAATAAAACACCAAGACCTGTGTACAATAAAAACAAAAGAGAAAACAAACGTGCGCTCATAATGAACATAATCTGTGTAAAAAATACATAATCTAAATCCCTGTAAGAAAATCAGAAATGTGCATCAAAAAATATTGATAATCAATAAATGGTAAAAAGCTGTGAAAAAAATATGCTTAAAAAGTGTCATAACATTTCAAGAAAAGTTTTCACAACCCAAATGGATAAGGAACAGTCCTTAGATGAAATACTCCAAGGAGCGAAAGTTCTTATGATGAACAGTAGGAGAGGGAGTCCCATACATAAACAGTTACTTCACAGAAGCAGGAGGAAGCATCCACCTTCCGACCAGTCAGACACTGCACATATATATGGAGAGGGAGGGAAATGAGGATAAGAGCTCTCATATAGTCCCACAGTATTAAAAGGTGGACCCTTACTCTCAATGATGGACCTCCTCTCTGGCGAGGTCTCACACGCAGGCAGACTTTGCCCTCTGCAGTCCTCAGTCCTCAATCAGTCCTCAGCGTGCTAACTCGCATACATCTCCACCTTGATGAAAATCGGGAGTCTCCATTCCAGGCTATTGACAGTCCCAGCGTCCATCTCCATTGGTTGTATTTACAACACAAGCCTGTTTGACACACAGAATATATGTTCTCGCATGTTGAAACATTCCGTGTGCTTGTCACTCCCTCCCCCCCCAGGTGGATGAGTTGGTAGAAGCCAAGCTGGAGACGCACACTGTATGAGCTGGATCCGGACATCATCCATCCACAGTCCCTGCAGAGGGCAAAGTCTGCCTGCGTGTGAGACCTCGCCAGAGAGGAGGTCCATCATTGAGGGTAAGGGTCCACCTTTTAATACTGTGGGACTATATGAGAGCTCTTATCCTCATTTCCCTCCCTCTCCATATATATGTGCAGTGTCTGACTGGTCGGAAGGTGGATGCTTCCTCCTGCTTCTGTGAAGTAACTGTTTATGTATGGGACTCCCTCTCCTACTGTTCATCATAAGAACTTTCGCTCCTTGGAGTATTTCATCTAAGGACTGTTCCTTATCCATTTGGGTTGTGAAAACTTTTCTTGACATGTATCAATGCAAAAAAAAGTTTTAAAAAGGGCCATGATTTTAATAATGCTTAAAGTGAAACAATAAAAATGAAATATTTCTTTAAATATCGTGCCTGGGGGTGTCTATAGTATGCCTGTAAAGTGGCGCATTGTTCCCATGTTTAGAACAGTACCACAGCAAAATGACATTTCTAAAGGTAAAAAGTAATTTAAAACTGATTGCGGCTGTAATGAATTGTCGGATCTTGGCATTATAGATAAAACTAATTGAAAAAAACAGCATGGGCCCCCCCCCCCCCCAGTCCATTACCGGGCCCTTTGGGTCTTGTATGAATATTAAGGGAAACCCCAAACCAAAAATGTTTTAAAAAATTGCGTGGCGCCCCCCCCCAAATTCATACCAGGCCCTTCAGGTCTGGTATGGTCTGATATAGAAAGTAAGGGGAACCCTGCGCCAATTTTTTTTTAAAAATAGCATAGGGGTCACCCCCAAAATCCATACCAGACCCTTTAGGTCTGGTATTGATTTTAAGGGGAACCCTGCGTCAAAAAAAAAATGGTGTAGGGTACATTGTACTCTTACCATTTCACAAAAAAAGTGTCAAAAATAGTAAAAAAGACAGGAGACACTTAGGGACAAGTCCTTTATTAAAAGATAAAAAAAAAAAAGTTCCATGATGTAGGTCCATCTCACGCCGCCTGACAAGCCAAAAAAAGGGGGAAAAAAAGCCGCAACAGCTCTGCCTCCATGGGAATCTCCCGCCGAGTGATGCTTCTTCTCAATGACAGCTGTTATATAGCTGAGGGCGGGGCCACTCGGTGACTTAAACAGGTGACCCCGCCCCCCCACTGATGCCACGTGATGTCAGAGGAAGGCGGGGTCACCCATTTACATCACCTAGAAGAAGCGTCACTAGGCAGGAGCCTCTCATGGAGGCGGAGCTGTTGTGGCTTTTTTTTTCTTTTTTCAGGTCATTGGTGGCGTGAGATGGACCTACATCGTGGTACATTTTTATTTTTTTATCTTTTTAATAAAGGACTTGTGTCTCCTGTCTTTTTTACTATTTTGACACTTTTTTTGTGAAATGGTAGGGGTAAAATGTACCCATTAAAAAAATTCACATGGGGGGAGGAGGGGATCTGGGGGTCCCCTTGTTAATGGGGGCTTTCAGATTCCGATAAGCCCTCTGCCCGCATACCCCCATAACCACCGGGCAAGGGTTGTGGGGATGGGGCCCTTGTCCCCATCAACATGGGGACAAGGTGCTTTGGGGGGCTACTCCAATGCACCCTCCCCATGTTGAGGGCATGTGGCCTGGTACGGTTCAGGAGGGGGGGTGTTCTCTCATCCCCCTCTTTTCCTGCAGCCTGTCAGGTTGCGTGCTCGGAAAAGGGTCTGGTATGGATTTTGGGGGACCCCTACGCCATTTTTTTTATTTTGGCACAGGGTTCCCCTTTAAATCCATACCAGACCTGAAGGGCCTGGTATGGATTTTGTGGGGACCCCCACGCAATTTAAAAAAAAAAATTTGGTACGAGGTTCCCCTTAATATTCCTACCAGACCCATAGGGCCTGGTAATGGACTGGGGGGGGGGGGGGCAACGCTGTTTTTGTCAATGAGTTTTATCTATATTGCCAAGATCCGACAATTCACACAGCCGCCATCAGTTTTAAATTACTTTTTTCCTTTAGAAATATCATTTTGCTGTGGTATTGTTCTAAACACGTGAAAACGGCGCCAATTTACAGGCATACTGTAGACACCCCCCAGGCATGATATTTAAAGGAATATTTCATTTTTATTGTTTCACTTTAAGCATTGTTAAAATCACTGCTCCCGAAAAAAACAGCCCTTTTTAAAACTTTTTTGCATTGATACATGTCCCCTGGGGCATGATCTGGGTCCTCAAACCCTTTTTTTACGACAATAACTTGCATATAAGCCTCTAAAATGAGCACTTTTGATTTTTCATGTTCGTGTCCCATAGACTTTAATGGTGTTCGTCCGAATTTTTTGTCTTTTTGCATGTTCTGGTGCAAACCGAACCGGGGGTGTTTGGCTCATCCTTACAAGTAAATTAAAAAATTGTGTTGCGCTAGATAAATCACTCCGTGTGTTTTCAATATGGCACCAGTGTGAAGCCTTCACAGCAATCTTGTATGTGCAAAAGTTCTTGTGTGTGAACATAAAATTCGGTTCCTCCACCCTGTGAATAAACCACCACCAAGGGTTAAGATGTGCTCTTACCAGTGAGTATTGACCACCTATTACGGGGGTCAAAAAGGGCTCACATATCTCATGTGCTCTGTCCATGGTCACTCCTCAGTGTTGGGTAGGCGAGGAGGATGATCATGTGGAGACGACACCCTTCTTGCCTCCGAACATGGTGCACAGTGGAAAAGGTCAGCAAAGAGATAAGACTTGAAGAAAAAGAAAATTGGTAGCACACCATGGAAGGAAGAACTTCTGTAGAATAGTTACTTTATTGTCAAGGTGCCAAAGGACGTAGACAGGACGCTACAGGAACATTGGTAGACCGGAACAAGCACGAGTTATCCATGTGAAACCGGTCTACCAATGTTCCTGTAACAATCTGTCTACATCCTTTGGCACCTTGACAATAAAGTAACTATTCTACAGAAGTTCTTCCTTCCGTGGTGTGTGACCAATTTTATTTTTCTTCAATTACTATTGACGGTGGTGAGACGGGGCCAGCACCCATGAGGAAATCTTTATCCACAGTCTGAGCGTTGTTACACTCTTTCTGAAAGAGATAAGAAGCCAGATAGTGTAAAATCCTTTTACGTTAGGCTTTATTGTAAGTAATGCATTAGACATGCCATTACATTAAAACAAAAATCTCCTCAGAGTAAACAATCGTTAGCTCAAACCAAACGGTGACAGGAAATGATGCCTTAACCCGACAGGTTTTGTCGCAAGAGGACATCTTCTGGGCATCTCCTCCTGTCACCGCTATATATAGTTCCGATGTCCATCCAAGCCTCGCTTTCGCCTCTTTCACTCTCTGCGGTTCAGCTTATCAAAGCCTCGTTCTGATTCACCATAATGCTAATGAATACCAAGCTTCTATCCGCCTATGCGTCTCACTCCAACTGAGCATGCTTATTGGCTGGTGTCATCCCACAGTGGAGAAAAAAAACAAACTTGTGTCTCCTATCTCATGTATTAGCTGCTTCCGGGGAGAAGATCTTAAACTACACGCAGGTTATTACGAGGCCAGAGTGGGATTAGGCAGTGCACCTTTACACAGATTAATATAAACAATATATATAAGATAAGAAAAGGCAAAAAGGACAATAATTCACAAATTAAGCATCTAAAACTAATATATTAAAAATTAAAAAGTCTTGCATTTATTATTAAAATGTTTAAAAAAGCAGGTTCAAGAATTGTCCAAAAAACTGTTTACATCCCAGTCCACATTTAACCCATGTGGAACATAGCTTTTCAGGAGATAAATTCATTTAGTTTCAATTTTGGACAATTCTCTGACTTTGAAACTGCCTCGCCAATTAGAAGTAAAACTCTCAATACCCATAAACAATGTTCCAGTTGGATCTCTATTATGGACTAGATTGTAGTGTCTGGAGACACTATGATTTTTGTAGCCCTTACGAATATTGGCTATATGTTCATTAAGCCTGACATTCAGTGTCCGAGTGGTTGGACCCACATACTGCAGCCCACACAAGCACTGAACCAGATATACTACATGTGTTGTTCTGCAGGTGATGAAAGATTTTACAGTACATGTTTTTGAAGTAGCTTTGGAAGAGAAAACTAACATCTTCCTCTTTTTGCATCCATTAAGATTACAAACCTGACAACATCCACATTTGTAATATCCAGTCAGGTTGTGAAATAAGGGGAATCTAAAATGCTATGAACAATTTTATCTTTCAATGACGGAACGCCTCTGAAAATAACCTGGGCCATAGGCGGGAGCACGGGCCCTAGAACCCTGTCATTCTGTAGAATATGCCAGTGTTTTCCCAAAATACATTTGACAACTGTGTGGTGTGTAGAGAAAGGAGAGGTGATAAGGAAAAAGCTAGCAATATTATTATCTCTTATGCTTTTATTCACCCTATCCCTCAACAACAATTCTCTGTCCATAGTTCTAACTTGGTTGCCTGTGGCCTCCAATGCAACAGGGTCATAGTCCTTCTCTATAAATCTATTTTTCAATATTCTCGTTTCTCTATCAAAGTCCTCAAGGGTACTACAGTTCAGTCTCATGCAAAGGAACTGCCCCTTGGGGACCCTTTCCAACCATAGTTGATGGTGACAGCTATCTCTTGAAATATACGCGTTTCGATCCATGGGTTTGAAAAAGGAAGAAGCAATTAGATGGCCTTTATCAACTTTAATAGTAAGATCCAAAAAATGTATCTCCTCCTGGCTCATCTCATAACTCAGTTTAAATGGAATCACCCCTCCAAAAGAGGAGGATGTCATCTATATAGCTGGCCCACAGGACCAGTTCAGTCCTATGTTGCGTATAGATGACACTCTCCTCCCATCTGGCCATAATGAACCTGTGGGTAGTTTAAGATTTTCTCCCTGGAAGCTGCTAATACATAAGATAAGAGACACAAGTTTTTGTTTTTTTCTCAACTGTGGGATGACACCAGCCAATGAGCACGCTCAGTTGGAGTGAGACGCATAGGCAGATAGAGGCTTGGTTCTCATTAGCATTATGGTAAATCAGAACGAGGCTTGGATAAGGAGAACCGCAGAAAGTGAAAGAGGCAAGAACGAGGCTTGGATGGTGACCGGAACTATATATAGCGATGACAGGAGGAGATGCCTACGCCCTGGAAGAAGTCCTCTTCTGTTCGTGTTGAGGCATCATTTCCTGTCACTGTTTGAGCTAACGATCGTTTTTGCTGAGAAACATTTTTGTTTTAATGTGCTATCTAATGCATTACTTACAATAAAGCCCAACTTAAAAGGATTTTAGATTATCTGGAGTCCTATCTCTTTGCTGACCTTTTCCACTGAGCACTAGTCAGAGGCAAGAGGAGTGTCGTCTCCACGTGATGGATGATCCCCCTTGCCTACCCAACACTGAGGAGTGACCATGGACAAAGCAGATGCGATATATGAGCCCTTTTTGACCCCCCCCCCCCATAATAGGTGTTCAATACTCTCTGGTAAGAGCACATCTTAACCTTTGGTGGTGGTTTATTCACAAGGTGGAGGAACAAAATTTGGTGTTGACATACAAGAACTTATGCACATACAAGATTGCTGTGAAGGCATCACACTGGTGCCATATTGAAAACACATGGACTGAAATATCTATCGCAACACCATTTTTTAATCTGCAGTAATACAGGCTGCCTCTTAGGGAAGAGCCCTGAGGAGAGACAGCGCTGAACAAACCCTGCCAAACATTTATCTTCTCCCCAGCAATACCTTCTGAGGTCAAATAAATATTCATAACCCAGTGGCTGGCCCTCCTACTCTAATCAGACCTAGAAAATGCATTGCTGTTCAGCTGAGTTCAACAGATCCAAGAACTAAATTTATCCAGCCTAGGGTAGGGTGCTACATCTATGAGAAACTAAGTGTAATAGCAAAAAAAAAAAATTCAACAAAATTACACATAGCTTTGTTTTGTTTTTTTCAAATTCTTTATTTATATAAACAAAGCATCCAACAAAGCAGTGCAATACAAAACAATAGTAGTGTATCACAAAAAGTAAAAAAAAAAAAAAAAAAAAAGAAAACTAACAAGAAGAAGATGTTAGGGCATGTAAAGAGAACATGTAGTACCAAATATGTCCTATACCTCTAAGTAATCTTAGAGGTATAGAGAATTTCCTATATACCAGCTAAAAGCCGTGTAGACCAAAGGAAAGAAAATATCCCTCTAAGGTCAAAGAGACAACCAGAGACAATCCTGACGGAGACCGGTGTCTTGTCAAATACAGTCCCCTATCATATAGTGTCCTCCCTGTACTGCGCAGGCGCAGTACGGAGGACAAACGAGACGTCGAAAGTCTCCGAAGTTTAACAGCTGATCATCAGCTGTACATGGCGCCTGCGCTTTTATTCTCACCCTGTGTCCAGGATCATTCCCTACTATCCAAGTGGACATAGAGTGAGAATATATAGTTGCCGAGCGCAGCGAGGCCGTGCCCGAAGCGTGGCGAGCGAAGCGAGCCCGCGAGGGGCCCTCTTACACAGCCATCACTAAGAATTGCCGAAGCGCCGTGTACAGCTGATGGTCAGCTGATCAACTTCGGACATTTTCAGCATCTCCTTCTGCTCCGTACTGCGCAAGCGCTGCGCCTGCGCGGTACGGAGCGGACACTATCCGATAGGAGGACACTATATGGCAGAACACCTGCAACAGTACCTGCCTAGTCGGATACTTCGATTTTTATGAACAAAAAAGAAGGAGCCAGGGGAAGTATGAAAAAAGTAAGAAAGGAGGGTATGGGGATGGAGAGGGGGAAAAATAGCTTTGTTTTATATGAATGTTTGATGACAGAGGTGGTTCAAGCATAGATGTTGTTAATCACTTTAATATTTATATGAGGCTATAACATTAAAAATCTAAAGTTATGTCTGCCATATCCATATATCCAGAGTGGTCAAGGTTGACAAGTTTGTAAGAAGATCTCTCTAAAGTCAATTTGTATTGCAAACATAGTTTCACAGAGTTCAATAGACCCTTAATGTTGCCAGTGACAACAACAGATGACAGAATTAGAGTTAGAATGATGTAGATGGACAGAGCAACAGCTGGCAAGCAGGCACAGTACCAAGCTGAAGCATAATTATACAAACCTTTGAGGCAGACGACTGACAGAACTGTGGTTAGACAGGCTAGGGGTTAAGGCAGAAAGAACACGCAATCCAAAGTACAAGGTCAGAATTAATGCAGCAAATACAAAAGTAGTAGGCAGGCTGACACAAAAATTGGACCTGTTGATCAGGCACTGAGTAGAAATTTACCGTTCACTACATAGGTAAATAAGGAGGCTCAGGTATCAGCAGCAGCATTGCTTTTTTGCAGTGCACAGTAGTGACCACCAGATGGCCAAGGCTCAAAAACTGTTTAATACATAGAGAATATTAAGCTGAATTTCTGCATAACTGTTTCATATGACAAAGGAGATTAATCTTCATTTAGACACTATAGAAGTCTGGGTGCTGGACCTTTTAGGTGAGATTGTTATCCAAAAGGAGCATTTCTTTTGTCAGCACCAATAAGGTAAGAGGGTGAAAGTGACATGCATTGCCTTAACATTTGTTTGTTTTTTTGGATTTCAATTGATTGGCTCAGCTATACATAACAACATTCACCATATGCTTATATCTCCTTTTAGACAAGATTTCATTTTGCAATAGTAACATTTTCCTGCTTTCTGGTCATTAACCACTTCAGTCCTGGAAGGATTTACCCCCTTCCTGACCAGAGCACTTTTTACAATTTGGCACTGCGTCGCTTTAACTGCTAATTGCGCTGTCATGCAATGCTGTACCAAAACGAAATTTGCATCCTTTTCTTCCCACAAATAGAGCTTTCTTTTGATGGTATTTGATCACCTCTGGGGTTTTTATTTTTTGCGCTATAAACGGAAAAATACTGAAAATTTTGAAAAAAAATGATATTTTCTACTTTTTGTTATAAAATAAAAATCCAATAAACTCAATTTTAGTCATACATTTAGGCCAAAATGTATTCGGCCACATGTCTTTGGTAAAAAAAATGTCAATAAGCGTATATTTATTGGTTTACGCAAAAGTTATAGTGTCTACAAACTAGGGTACATTGTCTGGAATTTACACAGCTTTTAGTTTATGACTGCCTATGTCATTTCTTGAGGTGCTAAAATGACAGGGCAGTACAAAACCCCCCCAAGTGACCCCATTTTAGAAAGTAGACACCCCAAGGAAATTGCTGAGAGGCATGTTGAGCCCATTGAATATTCATTTTTTTGTCCCAAGTGATTGAATAATGACAAAAAAAAAAAAAATACAAAAAGTTGTTACTAAATGATATATTGCTCACACAGGCCATGGGCATATGTGGAATTGCACCCCAAAAAACATTTAGCTGCTAGTATGGGGATACCACATGTGTGGGACTTTTTGGGAGCCTAGCCGCGTACGGGGCCCCGAAATCCAAGCACCGCCTTCAGGATTTCTAAGGGCGTAAATTTTTAATTTCACTCCTCACTACCTATCACAATTTTGAAGGCCATAAAATGCCAAGATGGCACAACCCCCCCCCCAAATGACCCCATTTTGGAAAGTAGACACCCCAAGCTATTTGCTGAGAGGCATATTGAGTCCATGGAATATTTTATATTTTGACACAAATTGCGGGAAAGTGACAATTTTTTTTTTTGCACAAAGTTGTCACTAAATGATATATTGCTCACACAGGCTATGGGCATATGTGGAATTGCACCCCAAAATACATTTAGCTGCTTCTGATGAGTATGGGGATACCACATGTGTGGGACTTTTTGGGAGCTTAGCCACGTATGGGGCCCCGAAAACCAAGCACCACCTTCAGGATTTCTAAGGGCGTAAATTTTTTATTTCACTCCTCACTACCTATCACAGTTTTGAAGGCCATAAAATGCCAAGATGGCACAACCCCCCCCCCCCCAAAATGGCCCCATTTTGGAAAGTAGACACCCCAAGCTATTTGCTGAGAGGCATGTTGAGTCCATGGAATATTTTATATTTTGGCACAAGTTCTTAGAAAATGACAATTTCTTTTTTTTTTTGCACAAAGTTGTCACTAAATGATATATTGCTCAAACATGCAATGGGCATATGTGGAATTACACCCCAAAATACATTCTGCTGCTTCTCCTGAGTACGGGGATACCACATGTGTGGGACTTTTTGGGAGCCTAGCCGCGTACGGGGCCCCGAAACCAAGCACCGCCTTCAGGATTTCTAAGGGCGTAAATTTTTGATTTCACTCCTCACTACCTATCACAGTTTTGAAGGCCATAAAATGCCAAGATGGCACAACCCCCCCCCCCCCAAATGACCCCATTTTGGAAAGTAGACATCCCAAGCTATTTGCTGAGAGGTATGTTGAGTCCATGGAATATTTTATATTTTGCCACAAGTTGCAGGAAAATCACAAACTTTTTTTTTTGCACAAAGTTGTCACTAAATTATATATTGCTCACACAGGCCATGGGCATATGTGGAATTGCACCACAAAATACATTCTGCTGATTCTCCTGAGTACGGGGATACCACATGTGTGGGACTTTTTGGGAGCCTAGCCGCGTACGGGGCCCCGAAACCAAGCACGGCCTTCAGGATTTCTAAGGGTGTAAAGTTTTGATTTCACTTCTCACTACCTATCACAGTTTTGAAGGCCATAAAATGCCCAGATGGCACAACCCCCCCCCCAAATTACCCCATTTTGGAAAGTAGACATCCCAAGCTATTTGCTGAGAGGCATGTTGAGTCCATGGAATATTTTATATTTTGACACAAGTTGCGGGAAAGTGACAATTTTTTTTTTTGCACAAAGTTGTCACTAAATGATATATTGCTCAAACATGCCGTGGGCATATGTGGAATTACACCCCAAAATACATTCTGCTGCTTCTCCTGCGTACGGGGATAACACATGTGTGGGACTTTTTGGGAGCCTAGCTGCATACGGGGCCCCGAAAACCAATCACCGCCTTCAGGATTTCTAAAGGCGTAAATTTTTGATTCACTCCTCACTACCTATCACAGTTTCGAAGGCCATAAAATGCCAGGATAGCACAAACCCCCCAAATGACCCCATTTTGGAAAGTAGACACCCCAAGCTATTTGCTGAGAGGCATATTGAGTCCATGGAATATTTTATATTTTGACACAAGTTGCGGGAAAGTGACAATTTTTTTTTTTTTTGCACAAAGTTGTCACTAAATGATATATTGCTCACACAGGCCATGGGCATATGTGGAATTGCACCCCAAAATACATTTAGCTGCTTCTCCTGAGTATGGGGATACCACATGTGTGGGACTTTTTGGGAGCTTAGCCACGTATGGGGCCCCGAAAACCAAGCACCACCTTCAGGATTTCTAAGGGCATAAATTTTTTATTTCACTCCTCACTACCTATCACAGTTTTGAAGGCCATAAAATGCCAAGATGGCACAACCCCCCCCCCCCCCAAATGACCCAATTTTGGAAAGTAGACATCCCAAGCTATTTGCTGAGAGGTATGTTGAGTCCATGGAATATTTTATATTTTGCCACAAGTTGCAGGAAAATGGCAAACTTTTTTTTTTTGCACAAAGTTGTCACTAAATGATATATTGCTCACACAGGCCATGGGCATATGTGGAATTGCACCACAAAATACATTCTGCTGATTCTCCTGAGTACGGGGATACCACATGTGTGGGACTTTTTGGGAGCCTAGCCGCGTACGGGGCCCCGAAACCAAGCACGGCCTTCAGGATTTCTAAGGGTGTAAAGTTTTGATTTCATTTCTCACTACCTATCACAGTTTTGAAGGCCATAAAATGCCCAGATGGCACAAAACCCCCCAAATTACCCCATTTTGGAAAGTAGACATCCCAAGCTATTTGCTGAGAGGCATGTTGAGTCCATGGAATATTTTATATTTTGACACAAGTTGCGGGAAAGTGACAATTTTTTTTTTTTTTTTGCACAAAGTTGTCACTAAATGATATATTGCTCAAACATGCCGTGGGCATATGTGGAATTACACCCCAAAATACATTCTGCTGCTTCTCCTGCGTACGGGGATAACACATGTGTGGGACTTTTTGGGAGCCTAGCTGCATACGGGGCCCCGAAAACCAATCACCGCCTTCAGGATTTCTAAAGGCGTACATTTTTGATTCACTCCTCACTACCTATCACAGTTTCGAAGGCCATAAAATGCCAGGATAGCACAACCCCCCCAAATGACCCCATTTTGGAAAGTAGACACCCCAAGCTATTTGCTGAGAGGCATGGTGAGTATTTTGCAGCTCTCATTTGTTTTTGAAAATGAAGAAAGACAAGAAAAAAAATGTTTTTTTCGTTTTTCAATTTTCAAAACTTTGTGACAAAAAGTCTGCAAAATACTCACTATACCTCTCAGCAAATAGCTTGGGGTGTCTACTTTCCAAAATGGGGTCATTTGGGGGGGGGGGGGTTTGAACTGTCCTGGCATTTTATGCACAACATTTAGAAGCTTATGTCAC
Organism: Aquarana catesbeiana; assembly: GCF_042186555.1. Taxonomy (NCBI): domain Eukaryota; kingdom Metazoa; phylum Chordata; class Amphibia; order Anura; family Ranidae; genus Aquarana; species Aquarana catesbeiana. The sequence continues at coordinate 376,740,047 of NC_133328.1, read as the reverse complement.
ACATCACCCACTCTTCTAACCACTTGAAGACAAAGCCCTTTCTGACACTTTTTGTTTACATGAAAAAATATTTTTTTTTGCAAGAAAATTACTTTGAACCCCCAAACATTATATATTTTTTAAAGCAAATGTCCTACAGATTAAAATGGTGGGTATTTAATTTTTTTTTTTCACAAAGTATTTGCACAGCGATTTTTCAAACGCATTTTTTGGGGAAAAAACACACTTTTTTACATTTCAATGCACTAAAACACACTATATTGCCCAAATGTTTGATGAAATAAAAAAGATGATCTTAGGCCGAGTACATGGATACCAAACATGACATGCTTTAAAATTGCGCACAAACGTGCAGTGGCGACAAACTAAATACATTTTTAAAAGCCTTTAAAAGCCTTTACAGGTTACCACTTTAGATTTACAGAGGAGGTCTACTGCTAAATTTATTGCCCTCAATCTGACCTTCGCGGTGATACCTCACATGCATGGTGCAATTGCTGTTTACATTTGACGCCAGACCGACGCTTGCGTTCACCTTTGCGCGAGAGCAGGGGGGGACAGGGGTGCTTTTTTTTTTTTTCTTTATTATTTTTTTGCTTTTTTATCTTATTTTTAAACTGTTTCTTTCATATTTTTTTTAATCATTTTTATTGTTATCTCAGGGAATGTAAATATCCCCTATGATAGCAATAGGTAGTGACAGGTACTCTTTTTTGAAAAAACTGGGGTCTATTAGACCCTAGATCTCTCCTCTGCCCTCAAAGCATCTGACCACACCAAGATCGTTGTGATAAAATGCTTTCCCAATTTCCCAATGGCGCTGTTTACATCCGGCGAAATCTAAGTCATGAAATGCTCGTAGCTTCCGGTTTCTTAGGCCATAGAGATGTTTGGAGCCACTCTGGTCTCTGATCAGCTCTATGGTCAGCTGTCTCAGGTTCCCTGTTGGGACAGGAGAGCCAGAGAAAAACATGGAAGACGGTGGGGGGGATTCCCTCCCACTGCTTGTAAAAGCAGTCTAGAGGCTAATTAGCTGCTAGGATTGCTTTTACATGAAAGCTGACCGCTGGCTGAAAAGAATGATACCAAGATGATACCTAAACCTGCAGGCATCATTCTGGTATAACCACTCAAAATCCAGCAACATACCAGTACATTGCTGGTCCTTGTTGGGCATATATTGTAAACTTTTTTTTCATGCAGCCTGTGGGCTGAACGAAAAAAAGAGATTGATCGGTGGGTATGCCCACCATTAGAATACCTACCTTCATCCACCCACTTCTAATGATGGGCATACATGCACCGTATATATATATGCCGAAGCATGGGGGCATCCTCCCGTAAAAGTTAGGAGCAAATCGCTCCTCCGCCCTCTGCTGCCCCCACACTTCGGATTATATGCTGAAGTATGTAACTGTGGTGGTGAAATCACCTCCGACAGCGCTGGAGTCACGGCTTTATGTATCATGGAAGCAAACGCTGTTGCTGTCAAGATAAATAAATCCGTGCTGCAACTGAATGGCGTACCTGCTAAGCAAATGATGGTTAACAATAAAACAAAGTAACATTACAGTATAATAGTAATGCCCCGTACACACGGTCGGACATTCCGACAACAAAATCCTAGGATTTTTTCCGACGGATGTTGGCTCAAACTTGTCTTGCATACACACGGTCACACAAAGTTGTCGGAAAATCCGATCGTTCTGAACGCGGTGGCGTAAAACACGTACGTCGGGACTATAAACGGGGCAGTGGCCAATAGCTTTCATCTCTTTATTTATTCTGAGCATGCGTGGCACTTTGTCCGTTGGATTTGTGTACACACGATCGGAATTTCCGACAAAGGATTTTGTTGTCGGAAAATTTTATATCCTGCTCTCAAACTTTGTGTGTCGGAAAATCCGATGATGTGTGATGGAGCCCACACATGGTCGGAATTTCCAACAACAAGGTCCTATCACACATTTTCCGACGGAAAATCCGACTGTGTGTACGGGGCATAAGACTTACCATACCTGCAAAGCAAATACAAAAAAAAACATAGTAAAAAATAAAACATTTAACGCAACCTGTGCCTACAATATATATATGCCGAGGCATGGGGGCATCCTCCCGCAAAAGGAGCAAATCGCTCCTCCACCCACTGCTGCCCCCACACTTCGGCATATATGCTGAAGTATGTAACTGTGGTGGTGAAATCACCTCTGACAGCGCTGGAGTCACAGCTTTATATATCGTGGGAGCAAACACTGTTGCTGCCAAGATAAATAAATCCGCGCTGCAACTGAATGGCGTACCTGCTAAGCAAATGATGGTTAACAATAAAACAAAGTAACATTACAGTATAACAGTAAGACTTGCCATACCTGCAAAGCAAATACAAAAAAACATAGTAAAAAATAAAACATTTAACGCAACCTGTGCCTAATATATATATATATGCCAAAGCATGTGAAGCATCCTCCCACAAAAGGCAGGAGCAAATGGTTCCTCCACCCACTGCTGCCCCCACGCTTCGGCATATATGCTGAAGTATGTAACTCTGGTGGTGAAATCACCTCCGACATCGCTGGAGTCACGGCTTTATGTATATCGTGGGAGCAAACGCTGTTGCTGTCAAGATAAATAAATCCGCTCTGCAGCTGAACGGCGTACCTGAAAACAAAAAAATGGTTACCAATAAAACACAGTAAAGTATAAAAAAATTGCATATCTAAAAAGCAAACATGGTAAAACATAATAACAATAAAACATTGCAGAATAGAATACAGTAAAAAAGAGCAGAACAATAGAGAGAGAATAGAGAGAGAGAGAACAATAAAAGACAACTATTTTTGTTTTTTTTATTTTATATTTTTTTTTTGTGTTTTTATTTTTTTTTACACTTTTTTTAGTAACTTTAACTTTTGTAACTGGTACCAGGTTTGGGTCTCTCAAAATGCGATGGCATCTTGGGAGACCCTGTGAAAGTGTGTCCTAGTCTGTGCAGTGCTGTACCCTACACTAATACTCAACTAGTGAATGGTAGCGTTCAAAACATTCACTAATGCATAGACCAGGATTGTCAGGACAAGAGGGACAATAATACCAGGTGTCACGCCTATATCCGCGCTTGCTGCAGACACGACATCTTCTTTGGGGGGCTCGCTGGGTAGGGGTACTCGGGAGGACATAAGGAAAATGCCTCTCATGCAGCCGGCTTACTGCATTTGGTTGGGGAAGGTGAGGTAGAGCACCGTCTGGAAACAGAAGGGCTCTGACGATCTCTTCTTGGAATTTAAGCAAGGATCCAGTCCGTCCTGAAGCTCTGTATAGCACATGAGCGTTCAGCAAAGCCAATTGAAATAAATAAACAGACACTTTCTTGCACCAGCGTCTGGCCTTACGGGCAACTAGGTACGGCGCCAACAACTGGTCGTTGAGGTCCACCCCTCCCATATTTTGGTTATATTCGTGGACACAGAGGGGTTTCTCCACAACACCAGTCGCCGTAGTAATTTGGACCGTCGTGTCTGCATGAAGGGAGGTAAGAACGAAAACATTCTTATTATCCCTCCACTTCATAGCGAGCAAGTTATTACACTGCAAGCAGGCTCTCTCCCCCAGCCTAAGATGGGAATCTACAAGCTGCTGGGGAAAGCCCCGGAGATTAGGTCGCACGGTGCCACATGCTCCAATCTGTTGATCAAAAAGGTGACTAAAAAATGGCACACTCGTGTAATAATTGTTCACGTACAAGTGGTACCAATTCCCACACAATCTTGCCAGCGTTTCCTATGTAGTCAGGGCAGTTTGTCGGCTCTACATGACTATCTTTGTTCTCGTAAACCATAAAACTACATGTATAGCCTTTGGCCTTGTCACAGAGCTTATACATCTTGACCCCGTATCTGGCAGGCTTGCTGGGAAGGTACTGTTTGAATGACAAGTGGCCAGAAAACTTAATCAGGGACTCATCAACGCAGACAACTTGATGGGGAGTAAACAAGTCTGCAAAACGCTGGTTGAAGTGGTTTACGAGGGGCCGAATTTTGTAGAGCCGATCGTATTCAGGGTCTTCACGAGGATGACAGAGTTCATTGTTGTTGAACTGCATGAACCGCAAAATCTGCTCGTATCGTGCCCTGGTCATGGAGGCAGAGAACAAGGGCATATGGTGAATTGGGTCAGTGGACTAATATGACCGCAACTCACTCTTTTTGGTTATGCCCATGTTGAGGGAAAGGCCCAGAAAGATATTAAATTCAGAGACCATATTTGGTCTTCAATCTCTGGCAAAGGAGGACTGGGGAATAGTGGCGATGTGTTGACCAGCGTATAAATTGTTTTGATCAACAATAGATCTATAGAGATCTTCGGTGAAAATCAGCGAATAAAAATCCAGTGGCGTAAAATCAATGGTTTCCACTTGAATTCCGGGTTGGCCAGTGAATGGGGGAGGTACGGGTGCTGCAGAAGTGGTGGGTTCCCAATTCGGATTGGCGAATGCAGCAGGAAGGGCACTATGGGCATGACGGGCCTGTGTTCGTCTTCTTGGTGGCAGCGGGACACTACTAGTGCTTGCCACCTCGCCAGCTTGAACTGCACTTATGGGACTCGCCACGTCACTACGTGATACTGCAGTGCTGGATGTACGACCAGGGTGTACTAGGCCGCTGGTGCTTGCCAGTTCACCAGAAGGAATAGCGGCGCAAGTACTGCTCTGCTCCATACGAGGGACCTGCGGTTCTTGCACATCAAGGACAGAAGAAGAAGTTTGGGGTCTGGTACGCCTGACCTTGGCAGGGACCACAACTCTGTCGTCAGAGCTATCTGTCATGGAGCCGCTGTCCTCTACAGGATTGTATTCTGGGCCTGAATCTGACAGATGAGTGACTTCCTCTTCACTGTCTGTCATGCTCAGAAACGTGTAGGCCTCTTCAGTAGCGTACCTTCGATTTGCCATTTTGGGCTCTAAATTTAGGGGTACACTACTGAGACTCACAGGCAAAAAAGCTCCTGACTGTTAGAGACTGATTCAAAACACTACCAAAAAACTGTTAGCGATCGCAGGGATCAGACCTGACTCTGCGAACGATGCAGTTATATGTGCTTAGTGTTTTGTAAGTTTCAGTGATCGATAGATACTGCACTTGGGTGGGCTGGGCAGGGCTGGGCCAAGGGGCAAAACCCAGGTGCTAGCAGGTATCTGGGCTGATCCCGCTAACACTGTGTTTATGGGAACCCTAAACTGCTGGGGACGCTAGTATACAACTGATCGGATCAGATATTTATCCCTTCAGATACTATAGCACTAAGGGAGGTGTATGCTGCGTGCGTGGGTGTTAGCGGTACTGGCGCTAACCTGATGCTGCCTGGGGCGAAGCAGACCTTATCTGACCCTAAAAACGTAACTTATATCACCGCCGGGCAATTAGGGGGTTAAACCTTTATTAGGTGCCCTAAAGTATAATAAACAAACTAACTAACCAGCGTCACCCATAACAGTTATACAGTAATCACTGGTGAAAGGGTTAACTAGGGGGCAATCAGGGGGTTAAAACCTTTAGTAGGTAGTATATTGGGGTCCCTGTCGCTATAAAACGCTGACGGCGAACCTATATACTTACCTCCCTAACTAGCGTCACCTGTGTCACTAATACAGCAATCAGAAAAACGATTGCTTAGTGACACTGGCGACGGGGGGTGATCAAGGGGTTAACCTTTATTAGGGGGGATTAGGGGGGTACTCTAGACCTAAAGGGGGGTACCCCAGACCTAAAGGGGGCTAACCCTAACTGTCCTAACACATATAACTGTCACAAACTGACACCAATGCAAAAAAAAAAACTGCTATTGGTGTCACTGTGACCGGGGGTACAGGGGGGTGATCGGAGGGTGATGGGGGGTGAAAAGTGTGCCTAGTATGTTCTACTGAAAGTGTAGTGTTGGTGCAACTCACATTGATGTCTTCTCTCCTCGGCGCCGGAACGAAAAGACCGGCTCGAGGAGAGATGACATCACTTCCTCTGCCTCTGTTTACATTACAGAGGCAGAGGAATGATCTCATTGGCCGGGAGCGATCGCGAGGGGGTGGCCACGAATGGATGGCCTCCCCCTCACCTCTGTTCGCCGGGGGAGAAATGCCGATCGCCTCGGGCACCGGGGGGGGGTCCGATTGGACCTCCCGCCCGCGGGAGGCAGATCACGTACAGGTACGTGATTCTGCCTGCCCGTGCCATTCTGCCGACGTATATCGTCGTGAGGCGGTCGGCAACTGGTTAATATCTCCTGTTGGTATATAATGTAGATTATTGACAGACAGAAAATTACCTGAATAAATGCTTTCATTCAGAGGTGTTTTGGATTTCAGTTTTTATGTGGGTTGGAAATATACTTAGATCCTGCCACGTAACCACCTAACAGTTCCATTGGTGCTTCAGGCCATTCCTTAGGCTTGATACATTGAGCTTAAGTTACTGAAGGGTATCGCATGCAGTATTTGGGTCATGTATCCAAATATCGCATGTGATAATGAAAATGTCAATTCACTACAGGTTTATGCAGTATTTGCCACAAAAATGATAAATGCTCGGTAGATACTGCATAAACCTGTCAAAAAAGTAACCCCCCTCCAAAAAAAAGGAAACAAACATATTTGTTAGATAAGTTGTAGTCTAGCCACATGCTATTTAACGAACATGTAGTGCTACTCCCGAAGTAGCTGCTTGGTAGTTTGGCTCCTCTATTATTTGCCTTGACTCTATTGCCGCATACACACAAGCGGACTTTACGGCAGACTTTGCCCGGTGGACTTTTCGACGGACTTTACGACGGACTTTCTCAATGAACGGACTTGCTTACACACAATCGACCAAAGTCTGTCAAATCCATACGTGATGACGTACGACCGGACTAAAATAAGGAAGTTCATAGCCAGTAGCCAATAGCTGGCCTAGCGTGGCTTTTTGTCCGTCGAACTAGCATACAGACGAGCGGACTTTTCGACCAGACTCGAGTCCGTCAGATAGATTTGAAACATGTTTCCTTCCAACTTTTGAGAAAACAAAGTCCTCTGGAGCCCACATACGATCGAATTGTCCGACGAAATCCCGTCCGCCGGGCAAAGTCTGCCGTAAAGTCCGCTCGTGTGCACGCGGCATTAGAATTACCATGGCCCTGACACACCAGGTTAAGTGGATAGCAGTTGCTGTATCACATAAGGATATGTACCCAATACACATATACAACTGTGTATCTTAAGATAAACACCAGTCTGGTTAAGAGTAAAGAAGTAATTTATAGTGTAACAAATTGAAAGGGGTAGCAATATATACATTTAGAGACAGGTAGAATGTACATCTAACACAACTGACAGACAGAGGAACTATCACGTGGCAGTAGTTTAAAGTAATGGTCACAGCAGTTAGATCTTTACTGGGTGATCTGCAAACCATTATTAACCAATGGCACAAACCGCATACTACAATGTAATGGTAAACAGCATTGGCATAATTTTCCTGCTATCAGGATACTACTGGTACATCTCATAAAATTAGAATATCATCAAAAATTTAATTTATTTCAGTAATTCAATTCAAAAACTGAAACTCGTATATTTATATAGATGCATTACACAAAGAGTTATATATTTCAAGCATTTCCTTCTTTCAATTTTGATGACTATGGTTCACAGCTAGTGAAAACCCAAAATTCAGTATCTCAGAAATTTTGAATATTACATAAGGCCAACAAAAAAAGGATTTCAAATACACAAATATTGACTTACTGAAAAGTATGTCCATGTACAGTATAGTATGCACTCAATACTTGGTTGGAGCTCCTTTTGCATGAATTACTGCATCAATGCCGTATGGCATGGAGGTGATCAACCTGTGGCACTGCTGAAGTGTTATGGAAGCACAAGTTTCTTTAATAGTGGCTTTCAGCTCATCTGCATTGTTGGGTCTGGTGTCTATCATCTTCCTCTTGACAATACCCCACAGATGGGGTTTAGGTCAGGCAAGTTTGCTGACCAATCAAGCATAGTGATACAATGATCGTTAAACCAGGTATTGGTACTTTATGCAGTGTGGGCAGGTGCCAAGTCCTGCTGGAAAATGAAATCAGCATCTCCATAAAGCTGGTCAGCAGATGGATGCGCTCTCGAATTTCCTGGTAGAGGGCTGCGCTGACTTTCGACTTGATAAAACACAGTGGACCAATACCAGTAGATGACATGGCTCCACAAATCATCACTGACTGTGGAAACATCACACTGGACCTCATGCAACTTGGATTCTGTACCTCTCCACTGTTCCTCCAGACTCTGAGACTTTGATATCCAAATGAAATGCAAAATTTTCGACAGTCCGTGATGATTTGGGGAGCCATGTCATCTGCTAGTGTTGGTCCACTGTGTTTTATCAAGTCCAATATCAGCTCAGCCCTCTGTCAGGAAATTCTAGAGCACTTCATGCTTCCCCCTGCTGACCAGTTTAATGGAGATACTGATTTAATTTTCCAACAGGATTTGGCACCTGCCCACACTGCCAAAAGTACCAATACCTGGTTTAATGATCATGGTATCACTGTGCTTGATTGGCCAGAGAACTTGCCTGACCTAAACCCCATAGAGAATAGACCCAACAATGCAGATGAGCTGAAGGCCACTATCAAAGAAACCTGGGCTTGCATAACACCTCAGCGGTGCCACAGGCTGATCGCCTCCATGCCACGCTGCATAGATACAGTGATTCATGCAAAAGGTGCCCCAACCAAGTATTGAGTGCAAACTATACTGTACATAGACATACTTTTCAGTAAGCCAACATTTCTGTATTAAAAATCTTTTTTTTATTGGTCTTATGTAATTTTTTTATTTTCTGATACTGAATTTTGGGTTTTTACTAGCTGTAAGCAATAATTATCAAAAGTAAAAAGAAAGAAATGCTTGAAATATATCACTCTGTGTGTAACACATCTATATAAAATATATGAGTTTCACCTTTTAAATTGAATTACTGAAATAAATTAACTTTTTGATGATATTCTAATTTTATGAGATGCACCTGTATACTAATAAAGTACACTCTAGGGGTGACTAGACTATAATTCAGATCTACTGCAGCAGTACCCCTTATTGTTATAGGCAATGACTGGAGTCCTTTAGAGCAGCTTAGCTAAAGAGACATTCACATGCCTTGGATCTTCAGCCGGCTAACATCGGGGCCCAGTTTTACAATGGTGCACATGAATACAGTCCCAGTGGAATCTGCATACAGTGGTATAGGCTGCTGGTTATGTGTCTAATCCCTAGATACTCAGTCTCCGACAGCAGCAAGCAGGTTATGGCCTCAAGGCTCTCTCACCAAATTAATTGTCCCAGTGCAACTCTGGTCCTCAGTTCACCAGACTACAAAATTACAGTGTCTGTGCAGCAAGAGACCATATCCCACAGTGACTCAGTTCTCAGTATCTTGGCAATTGGATCCATTCTCCCTCTCTCTCTAGCCCTCAGTGCATAGGGTCTCAATTTCTGCTCAAGCGGCAGGCGCATGTGAGGTAGGCGCACACCCAAACAGGAAGATGTGCTCAGTGTGGTTCCTCATGACATCACCAAGCTCACCAGTGCCTTTGGTGGCCCGGAAAAAAACAGCCTCTGCCTCCTCCCTTGGCACTGTCTCCCCACTGGGAATTGTAGTCCAATGGTCAATAAAAGTTTGTAGAATGGCTTCCCTTGTGAACTTCAACTCCCAGATTCCAATGTGGCCAGCAAAGAAGTCTATATGGCTCCTTTAGCTTGCCTGCTGCCCCTGGGGTGAGAGGCAGACAGTGTGCTTAAACATAGCATGTCAGTTCAGTTATAGTTTAAAGAGCAGCGGCAGACAGTGTTCCAACTCACTCCTTATAGCCAAAAATCTGGCTACAAATACTATTGTTATACAAGATTGATATAGCGCCATCAGTTTGCACAGCGCTTTACAATCTAAAGGGAGACAGTACAGTTACAATACAATATAATACAAGAGGGTTAAGAGAGCCATGCTCATAAGAGCTTACAATCTAATAGGGTGGGGCAAGTGATACAAAAGGTTATAACAGTTGGGTATGAGCTGATGGAAGTGAGAAAAGTTCAGTTAACCACTTGACGACCGCCTCACGCCGATGTACGTCGGCAAAGTGCACGGACAGGCAAAATCACGTACATGTATGTGATTTGCCTTCCGCGGGTGGGGGGTCCGATCGGACCCCCCCCCGGTGCCCGAGGCGGTCGTCTTTTGTCCAGCGGCGATCCGTGATGAGGGGAGACCATCCGTTCGTGGCCCCCCCCTCGCGATCGCCGCCGGCCAATGAGAACACTCCTTGCTGCTGTATGCTAAACAGCAGCAAAGGAAGTGATGTCATCTCCCCTCGGGTCGGTATTTTCCGTTCCGGCCCGAGGAGAGAAGACATCTATGTGAGTGCACAACACACACACACACACAGTAGAACATGCCAGGCACACAAAACACCCCCGATCCCCCCCCCGATCGCCCCCCGATCCCCCCCAATCACCCCCCCCCCCTGTCACAAACTGACACCAGCAGTTTTTTTTTTTTTTTTCTGATTACTGCATAGTGTCAGTTTGTGACAGTTACAGTGTTGGGACAGTGAGTATTACCCCCCTTTAGGTCTAGGGTACCCCCCTAACCCCCCCCTAATAAAGTTTTAACCCCTTGATCACCCCCTGTCACCAGTGTCACTAAGCGATCATTTTTCTGATCGCTGTATTAGTGTCGCTGGTGACGCTAGTTAGTGAGGTAAATATTTAGGTTCGCCATCAGCATTTTATAGCGTCAGGGACCCCCATATACTACCTAATAAATGTTTTAAACCCCTTGATTGCCCCCTAGTTAACCCTTTCACCACTGATCACCGTATAACTGTTACGAGTGACGCTGGTTAGTTCGTTTATTTTTTATAGTGTCAGGGCACCCGCCGTTTATTACCGAATAAAGGTTTAGCCCCCTGATCGCCCGGCGGTGATATGCGTCGCCCCAGGCAGCGTCAGATTAGCGCCAGTACCGCTAACACCCACGCATGCAGCATACGCCTCCCTTAGTGGTATAGTATCTGATCGGATCAATATCTGATCCGATCAGATCTATACTAGCGTCCCCAGCAGTTTAGGGTTCCCAAAAACGCAGTGTTAGCGGGATCAGCCCAGATACCTGCTAGCACCTGCGTTTTGTGCCTCCGCCCAGCCCACCCAAGTGCAGTATCGATCGATCACTGTCACTTTACAAAACACTAAACGCATAACTGCAGCGTTCACAGAGTCAGGCCTGATCCCTGCGATCGCTAACAGTTTTTTTGGTAGCATTTTGGTGAACTGGCAAGCACCAGCCCCAGGCGTCAGGTTAGCGCCAGTACCGCTAACACCCACGCACGCAGCATACGCCTCCCTTAGTGGTATAGTATCTGAACGGATCAATATCTGATCCGATCAGATCTATACTAGCGTCCCCAGCAGTTTAAGGTTCCCAAAAACGCAGTGTTAGCGGAATCAGCCCAGATACCTGCTAGCACCTGCGTTTTGCCCCTCCGCCCGGCCCAGCCCAGCCCACCCAAGTGCAGTATCGATCGATCACTGACACTTACAAAACACTAAACGCATAACTGCAGCGTTCGCAGAGTCAGGCCCTGATCCCTGCGATCGCTAACAGTTTTTTTTGTAGCGTTTTGGTGAACTGGCAAGCACCAGCCCCAGGCAGCGTCAGATTAGCGCCAGTACCCGCTAACACCCACGCACGCACCGTACACCTCCCTTAGTGGTATAGTATCTGATCGCATCAATATCTGATCCGATCAGATCTATACTAGCGTCACCAGCAGTTTAGGGTTCCCAAAAACGCAGTGTTAGCGGGATCAGCCCAGATACCTGCTAGCACCTGCGTTTTACCCCTCCGCCCGGCCGGCACAGCCCACCCAAGTGCAGTATCGATCGATCACTGACACTTACAAAACACTAAACGCATAACTGCAGCGTTCGCAGAGTCAGGCCTGATCCCTGCGATTGCTAACGTTTTTGGTAGCGTTTTGGTGAACTGGCAAGCGCCAGCGGCCTAGTACACCCCGGGTCGTAGTCAAACCAGCACTGCAGTAACACTTGGTGACGTGGCGAGTCCCATAAGTGCAGTTGAAGCTGGTGAGGGTGGCAAGCACAAGTAGTGTCCCGCTGCCAACCAAAAAGACAAACACAGGCCCATCGTGCCCATAGTGCCCTTCCTGCTGCATTCGCCAATCCTAATTGGGAACCCACCGCTTCTGCAGCGCCCGTACTTCCCCCATTCACATCCCCAACCAAATGCAGTCGGCTGCATGAGAGGCATTTTTATGTCCTCCCGAGTACCC